>NW_026858812.1:0-165000 GCF_026571515.1 Ruditapes philippinarum
AGTGGTGTAGGGTAGAGTATCAGATTCAAAATCCAGAGTTGATGTTTTTAAATCATACAATACACACTGGAATGGTTACTGTTAACAACACACCAAGAAAGCAGTTATCTGGTATGACTTAGGCACATGTTTAGGTCTCTTAAAAGTGCTTAAATGTTTTAGATATGTATGTGTCACTAAAGACTAGAGAAGCTTAGATACAAAATGTATATAGAATGGATGTAAAATGTGTAGTTAACTAATTTTCTTTTGATTTCAGAGTTTGATAAGGCCATCAATACATTCTGGGTATCGTGAATCAAAGACAGTGCAGACAGAATCTGAGACAGGTAATGTGTATACATACATACAGTAAACTCTGCCATATTTAGGGGACCTCTGTTATATCTGGATATTGTTGTTTCCAAGAGGCAACCATTTTGAAAACAAGTGTCAGGACCACGGCAACCACAGCAACCACATCAAAATAAGCGGTATATCGTCACTGTAATCAGTTTCATGTATTTAATTATCACCTACGGTGTAACAAATTTATAGAGACCTGTTAGAGTGTGTAACAGTGTACACTCAAACAGTTTCACTGTAATTGTAAGGATATGGTTCACAATATGACTAGTGGCCTGTAATATACATGATGTAGATGGTATTATCCCGCTCAAAGATCAAGGGAGGTAATTCTCAATAAAAATGTGTCTTCAAGAAATTTAATCATTTCGTCAGTCAAAACTATTTAATGTATATGTATTTTATAACATAATTATTTGATATTTCAGGTTGCTTCGGCAAGACTGGTTCCAAATCGAAACTGGAAAAAATGTTTACGACGAGAAATAAACACAAATTTACAGCTCGTGATGTAAGTTGCGTGGTTACTTATGAATTCTGGTGTAAGCACAATGATCTGACTTTTGGATATGTATAGGACACTCTGGTCAAGATTGTCAATTTAAATTTGTTGTTTAAGAATAATATGTTTGTCAACATCTCTGTGGCTTATCCATTTAGTGAATTACAGCTATATATGATTCGGGGGGGGGGGGGGGGGGTTTATGGGAGAGGAACATGTGCAATTCACATTGCACAAGGTTTTATTTTAGCAGGGGATTTTACCAATTTATTGTATTTGTAGGTCCTTTTTTCTTGCTTTTGAAAATCTATTTTTTTTTTTATGATCTAGCTATTCTTGGTGGTTGAATTGGTGGGGGGGTGGGGGGTTGTCCATATTTACAATTGACTTAAGGGTGCATTATTTTGATAATGTTTTCCCTCAAATGTACTGTGGACAAATCTGAATTCTAATGAGGATGTTTTTTTATTACACTTGGGTAGGATAATTATGGATCAGTTGTTGGTATTTGCTATGACTCTTCTAAATATGTTTTCTGTAGTAGTTTTTTTGATCCGCTTATAAGGCGAGGATAGGTGTTATAACCTTGTGAATTGGGAGAGAAAAACTAGACTTATGAGTGAGAAATTATATTAATTTGTACTGTTTATACTATAGAGTGTGAGGCTGGATGATAAAGTGAGATATCAACAGTTGATTCAGAAATTTACCACAGTGCCATTGGAGGAGGAGAAAGATAAAAGTAAAATTAACGAAACTATCAAAGATCCAGTAAGAGTTCCACAGTTACCAAGGTAAAGTATATTTTAATTTTTTTTAGTCCCCTACCGGTTTACCGGAGGGGACTTTAGGTTTACCGTCCGTCTGTCCGTCTGTCTGTCCGTCCGCACTCACAGGAGAGTAATTATGTGGCTAGAGGGACAATAGGTTCTCTTTGATGTCATTCATTCCGTAATGCTTTTATGTGGCTATTTTCTTTTGCGTGGCTAAAAGAACAATAGAGTAGCCACATAATTACTGTCCTGTGAGAACGGCCGTCCGTCTGTCCGTCCGTCAGTCCGTCCGTCCACAAAACTGGATCCCGCGATAACGCAAAAAGTACTGAAAATATTTTAATGAAACTTGATATATGGATAGATGGCAGTATGGAGATTATGCACGTCTTTTTCTTTTCTTCCTATGTTGAAAATTCTGGTTGCTATGGCAACAAATAGACTGAAAATATGACAAATTTTACACATAAACTGGATCCAACGATAACGCAAAAAGTACTGAAAATATTTTTATGAAACTTGATATATGGATAGATGGCAGTATGGAGATTATGCAAGTCTTTTTCTTTTCTTCCTATGTTGAAACTTCTGGTTGCTATGGCAACAAATAGACTGAAAATATGGCGAATTTTACACATAACCTGAATCCAGTGATAACACAAAAAGTACTGAAAATATGCCAATGAAACTTGACATATGGGTAGATGGCAGTATGGAAATTATTCACATCCTTTTCTTATCTTCCTATGTTGAAAATTCTGGTTGCTATGGCAACAAATAGACTGAATTTCAAGATTTCTGATTCTAGTTTTTAAGTTTTTTCACTATAAGTTCTTTATTTCTTAAGGTATTTTCTTCAAACTTTAAATATAAGTTGCTTGTCATCAACCACATCATATGTGACAAGGTTTACAACTCTAGCACAAAATTTATCAGAATTACCTCCCTTGAACTTGAAATTTTCATGAAAAAAACATTGTTTTTTTTTAATAACTTCTTTTTCTGAATGTATCTACTTCAAACTTCATATAAATGTTTCTTATTGTCACTCAACATTTGTGAGTGTTCAATACTCTAGCAAGACTATTTCCAGAATTATGCCCCTTTTGAACTTAGACATTTTTTTGAGAAATTGGTAATTTTTACTCCAACTTCTTCAATCATGATAGGATTTTAAAAATGTTATATTTTGATAACAGGGATGTTTAAAAAATAACTTTAGAGTGTCTTTCAGTCTGTCTGTACATAAAAACTATTTCCTGTGATCACTTTTAAAGAACTTTTTCAACAAATTTACTTAAAATAGGAACCTAAGTGAATGGCCAATGGCCCTTCAGAATGTTGCTTGGGCTCTTACCGGTAGGGGACTTATGGATTGCTTGCAATACTATGATAATTGCTTGTTAGTCCCCTACCGGTTTACCGGAGGGGACTTTAGGTTTACCCTCCGTCCGTCTGTCTGTCCGTCTGTCTGTCCGTCCGTCAGTCCGTCCTTCCACAAAACTGGATCCCGCGATAACTTGAAAAGTACTGAAAATATTTTTATGAAACTTGGTATATGGATAGATGGCAGTATGGAGATTATGCACGTCTTTTTATTTTCTTCCTATGTTGAAAATTCTGGTTGCTATGGCAACAAATAGGCTGAAAATATTGCAAATTTTACACATAAACTGGATCCAGTGATAACGCAAAAAGTACTGGAAATATTTTTATGATACTTGACATGTGGGTAGATGGTAGTCTTAAGATTATGCACGTCTTTTTCTTTTCTTTCTATGTTGAAAATTCTGGTTGCTATGGCAACAAATAGGCTGAAAATATGGCAAATTTTACACATAAACTGGATCCAGTGATAACTCAAAAAGTACTGGAAATATTTTTATGACACTTGACATATGGGTAGATAGCAGTCTTGAGATTATGCACGTCTTTTTCTTTTCTTCCTATGTTGAAAATTCTGGTTGCTATGGCAACACATGGATCCAGTGATAACTCAAAAAGTACTGGAAATATTTTTATGACACTTGACATATGGGTAGATAGCAGTCTTGAGATTATGCACGTCTTTTTCTTTTCTTCCTATGTTGAAAATTCTGGTTGCTATGGCAACACATAGACTGAAAATATGGCAAATTTTACAAATAAACTGAATCCAGTGATAGCTCAAAAAGTACTGGAAATATTTTTATGAAACTTGACATATGGGTAGATAGTCTTGAGATTATGCATGTCTTATCTGTTCTCCCTATGTTGAAAAAATATCTGTTGCCTTGGCAACAAATAGGCTTAAAACATGGCAAATATAACAATATTTGTGATTAGTCAAAAAGAGCTGAAATTTTTTATGAAATTGCATCTTTAATTCAAGAGTTATCTCCTCTTTAAGAATTTTGCTTTTAAAATGTTATATTTTGGTTACAGGGATGTTTCAAATGTTAACTTTAGAGTGTCCTTCAGTCCGTCTGTCTGTCTGTTCATAAAAACTGTTTCCTGTGATCACTTTTAAAGAACTTTTCCAACAAATTTACTTAAAATAGAGAAAAATTGAAACATTAGTGAATGGCCAATGGCCCTTCAGAATGTTGATGGGGTTCTAACCGGTAGGGGACTTATGGATTGCTTGCAATACTATGATAATTGCTTGTTTTTTAAGTTTTATAGTTGTTAATGAATTTATTGTTTGCATTTTGTGAATGTCCTGATTCAAGGAGATGGAAAAGATGGTAGAGTTATGACTGACTTGAAATCACTTGCCAGTCATGATTGGTGTGGATTTGAAGTTGGTCATGCAAGTTGAATTCCTTTACAAAAAGTTTTTTATTCAGCTATTTAAGAGCATTTGAGATACCTCTTCCAGTAAAGTTTAAAGGTTGCCAATTGACTTTTACAACAACATCATGACAACTAGATCCAATAGCATCATTATGAAGTAAAATTTAGTTGAAGGAAGTTGAATGAAATATTGTTGAATTGTATTGAGTTAAAAGGAATGTAAAATGTTACAATATTTCATACAATGATTAATGAAAGTTTTTTTAGTAAAAGCTTACAGAAATGTGTATTATTAAATAATGGTTCTCTTCTATTAACTCTGTGTAATTTTAAAAAGTAGTGGTTGCTTGCGGTATCCGCTTCTCAACTAGGAATAGTTGGTTTGACCTCTACTCTCGTAGGTCTTTTTATCTATTGCAAGGGTTGTTCATAGGTGTCTTCCCTGCTAAAAAACATCCTTAAAATCAAGCAGTTTCCACCTAAAATTAAATTTACATCTTGTTGTTTCTTCCTATAGTGCTAAAAAATAATATTTATTTTTCCCCAACTGTAAGGGAAATGCAGTGCTGGTCATGAACTTATTTCATATGGCACCAGTACTGGTTAGCTCCAGGAAGCAGCATCAGATAAGTCAGATAAGATGCAAGGTTTATTCACAACCAAGTTAAAATAGATAGATTATGTTTAAACTGAATTGTAAAGACAATTTAATACATTCTCTTGTTTTCTCTTTCTCCTATCAGGTTTTATTTTAGCTCAAACAACAGTATATTGGGTTCAACTATACAGCAACCTCCAGATAAGATCGAAAAACCCGTCCGACAAAAAATAAAAGTACAGCCAAGTCAGTCCACACCTAGACAACAAATAACCACAGGTATGTTATGTTTGAAATTTACAAATCTGAGTTTTACTTGCTATGTGCCCTTGTTTATCATTTTGGGGGCTTTGGTCCTCACTGCTGTGGGTTTGAATCTCCCCCAGGAATTTTGTATTCTTTCATGTAAGGAAGCTATCCAGTTAGTTTATGGATGTTGATGGTTCTACTCAGCTGCCCTGCCTAAATATTGTAAGGGAGGCAGCTGAGGTCTTCCTCTATCAGTAAAGTTTGAAAGTTGCCATATGACCTTTACTGTGTTTGTGCACTAAAAATCCAACCCTGCTAAAGAAGCATTGAGAGATAAATTTTGTTAGTAATTTTCGTCTTAGAAGTTTTATAAAATATAATAGAATCCATGTAACATACAGTCGACTCTCGTTATCTCGAAGTCATCGGGACCGTCCAAAAAATATCGAGATAACGAAATGTCGAGATAAACATATTAGGGCTTGAATAAGGCAGAAACTGATTTTTACAAAAGACATGTGCATACCTTATGTCAAATAAACTATGATATCCCCATGTCTTGTTTTCATATGCCTAGTCAATATTTAACACAGTAACATTAGCGGATGTTTACCAGCGGAAATACGGGTGTCTGTGATAAAAACACATAGTGAGGTTTACTCAGTAATACACCAATGTAGTGCAAACATTGTTTTCAGGGTGGTTGATCCGGATATTCTCCCGGGTATTTATCGGGTCTTTCTCGAGATTGTTCGACCGCTGATTGATTTAGTGGTGATGTTGTTAAACTATATTGCAACGATAGCGTTTCTATTCTTTCACTATTTCATTTACATTTAAAGTCATAATGAATTGATACAGAGTTCGAATATTTATAAAGAACGTAACATTCACTCATTTTGGACATAAGTCAATCAACACGCTAAATAACTTTTATAAAAACAGCTTAACTTGTTACAAACATTATCATCATTATAAAACGCGCTATTGAGCAATTATCGTCTAGTTTGTGTTTTTCACACGTCTGAAGGGAACAGATGAAAGAAAACTATTAGTCGAGATAAACAAAGGAAAATAGTGTGAAAATAATTGTTGGGACTGAAATTTTACATCGAGATACTAAAAATATCGAAATAAAAATATCGAGATAAACAAATATTTCCAATATAGATAAAGCAGGAAGAAAATCGGGACTTTCAAAATATGATCGAGATAACGAAATATCGAGAAAAGCGATGTCGAGATAACGATAGTTGACTGTACTTGTTAAAAAAAATGAAAGCAAACAAGCAAAATAAACACACTGTAAGACTGTAGCTGTTTAAATAAGACTCAAAACACATAAGGAAAGTAAACACAATAATTAAAAAAATATTGCAAAATCCATAGAAATTCTTAATGTTGTATTTATTTTGAAATACAGATAATGGAACTTTGCATGACGATACGTTTATTCCTCTAACAGACATATCAGCTATACCATCAGTACGTCCAGATATACGTCATACAGATACTATAGGTAAGTTTCTTGTCTATAATACTTGTAATAATACTTTGTCATTTACGATATCAGAATTGATAAACCTTACTTCGAACAATGTCAGTCTGTCTGAACTGTAACTTTATGTTAAGAAGATATATTTCCACCGGCTCAGTTCATTAGGAAGAGCATTTGTTTAGTAGTCCAGGGGTGGCTGGTTTGATCCTTGGGCAGGACGTAAAATTTCTTTAACAATTGTTCTATAGTCATATGTATCTCACTGATGATTCGGAAATCATGTGGGATTATGTGATGGCCATTTGCAGAGATAAATTGGTACTTACTAGTTAATAAGCCAGGAAAGTTGGTTAGTGGGACCCATTGCTAAGATATGACAAAAAAAACATTTATAGGATACATAGTGTTTATAATCTTTTTCCACCAGTTAAGCATAAAAGTTGCCATATTATGAGTTCATAATTGTTGGTGGAACTTTGAACTCAAGAAAAAAAACGCAGTGACTAAAACTTGGTAAGTCTTAACACTTGGAATGATGGCACCAAAAAATTACATTTTTTTCCCTTTGAAATACAACCAGGCCATTCTGTACATTCATGCAATCTGATAAGGCTCTGTACTGTCTTTTATAGAAAGTTATATCCCCATAATATATAATGGACAATTTTTAAAAATGAACACTCATATCCAGATAGCTTATAGAACATCGATTGTTCTACTGAAATGCCCGTTTTTGCCTGAAATAACGCACACCTACACCTGAGTGGCACCTGAGGTCTTCCTCCACTAGTAAAGCTGGAAAGTTGCTATATGATATGACCTATGCGTTAAGGGCAAAATAAAACCCAATAAAAAAATATGAACACACAGCAAGTCTATTTGAGAAAAGCAGAAGAATATAAGGTTTATAGAGCTGTTACTGTTTTTCAGATCTCACAGAAGACCAGGAGCCAGAAACACATGAAAGATTTTTTGGGTATGTATAAAATTGTTGTTTACTTGATCCTTTTTGCAGTTTAGCCATGTATTTTGTGGTAAAGTCACAATGCCTAAGGTATAAGGAAGATTAATGGTTTTACCAAGATTTCTGCTTCCCCGCCAGAGAAACATTACATTCTTTAATTAGAGGAGCCTAAGCCACTGTCAAATTTTAGGTTATGTGAAGTTTTTTAAAAGTGGAAGTTAAATACAAAGACATTGAGCCAGTTTAATTGCCACTTCAGGGCTCTCACTCTCTGTTTTAAGGGGACTGTACCTGTAGGAGGTGAACTTTTCATGTCTTTTTCCCATGTAGGGGGGCATTGAGGGCCGGCCGCCCTAATGTAATATGTATACAGTAGCAACATTACTATACAACATATAAGTGTTGTTGTGGACAATAGTGCAGTAAGATGCAAGTAAATATGTGTAACAACTATTTTACAGATAAGTTGATGGTTTTACCAAGATTTTTATCCCTGCTAGGAAATTTGACTTTTTCTATGTGTAGAAGGTACCCAGCTGGCTTCCAGACAGTGAATGGTTCTATGTTGGTGGCAAGTTTTTGCTTGATCTGGAGGTCTTGTATCTACATATACATCTATCTGTGAAACCTAGAAATGCTCCAATTACATATATATTTTTCTCTTTTGAAAATTTGGTGTATATAAATAAAATTATATAATGTTTTGACAAAGAAGCCTGTATCATTGGAAGTAAGTGATTTGAATGCACTTTTGTACGAATAATATTACTATTACAACTTAGTATTGGTGGTTTTAGTTTCAGGGACAGAAAGTTAAAGACACCTACAAATGATTATAGAGACTGTAAATTCCTCTCAGAAAATTGGATAAAGGATTTGTAAGTTGTTTATGATACCATTTACATAAAATGAGTCAGATTTTATAGTAAAAGTTTTCATTAAGAATGCTTTAAAGCAAGTGATATGAACAGATTTGTTTATGACTGGCATGGTTTAATATTTTTGGCAAAGGAAATTTCTTTTTCACAACCGCTCTAGAAAGAGTTGATGACATTAATACAGTATAACAGCCAGAACTGGTAGAGTTCATAACTTTATTTGCGTAACTTGTCACTATTTTCATTGTTATTATAAACGTTTCAGAACATCAACATACAGTGCTAAGTCTCGGGAAAGGGAGAGGCAACTTGCAGAGGCTCAAATCAAAGCAAAATTATATGAAGAACAGGTATTTATATATACTCATTAGAGCTTTATAGCTTGGCTTTGTTGGCAAAATAGAAACACTGATAAATATATTTGATTTGCAAGTGAAATTAGATGCCACGATTGAATGTCTCAGTAATGAGACTGGTAACATCAAAAGGTTTTTTGAGAATTCTTCACACTTATTTACATAAATTAATGGGCATGCAGTTATATAAATTGTGTAATTTTACAAGATATTTTTTACAAAGAAATTAGAACATTTTTCTCTTTCTATTTGTGTGGGAAAACTCAAGAGACAAGTTCAAAATTTTTTTAAAGTTATTAGAAGTTTTGCGATGAAACAAAATTGTATATCGATATATAATATTTATCTTAAATTAGTTTTCACCTAAGTTTAAATGTTGTTATAATTTTATAGAGGAAGCAAGATGAGGCGGATCTCGAGCGGAAGATACGTCGCCAGATGTATATACACAAGAAGACACCGGTGGTCGTTGATGATTTACCGGTGTCTGATATCTCGTCAGAGGAGGAAGAAGAAGATGAATGTCAGATAATAGAAGAGGAAGAAGGTCTTCCTGGTATGTGATAGTCTCTAGATATTCGGTTTTACCTCATCAGTTTCAATAAGAAAGTCGAGCTATTATGATATGTCATTGATGTTGTCTTTGTGCAATAAACTATAATATAACCAATAATTCAAATAATTTTGATTGTTATCAACATGAAACTTTAAATACTTGCATATCATGACAAATTGCAGTTATTAGAGAAATGCATAATTCTGCAAGCTATATTTTTGGAGTTTTGACTCTTTAACTTAAAATATTTGTCAAAAAATGGTTGCCTTATACAAACGAGCGTAAACACCACATGCAATGCTCTTGTTTTTATGAGCCTGATTAGATAATATTAGATAATATTTCAATTACTGCTCCCTTGGCCAGGTGGCTAATATACCTTATCTCAAATCACTACCTCCTGACCTTTGGGGGTATAAATCCTGTCATTGACTAATTTCATGTGAAAGCCAGCTTAGGGAATGTTGATACGGCTAATTGCTTGCACCTGAATTATTACTCAGATGGACACTTGAGGTCTATCTATTCCAGTTAAGCTAGAAATTTACATGTAAAGTCACCATAAGGTATTTTTGACTTATCAGAACTGACAGGTGAAATGGAGAATATTATAAACAATGCCCTGTCACGAGGAAGTCCTGGTCAAGTCCTTGTAGATAAATTCCGGTTACAGATTACAAAAGGTGATATAGCCACATTAGCTGGCCTTAATTGGCTAAATGATGAGGTATGTTGATTAAATCATAGATTCTGGTATATCTTTAAGTTTTATGGGGCGTCCGTGGCCGAGTGGTTAAGGTCGTGACTTCAAATCACTTGCCCCTCACCGCTGTGGGTTCGAATCCCCGACAGGGACTTTGGATTCTTTCATGTGAGGAAGCTATCCAGCTAGCTCACGGAACGTCGGTGGTTCTACTCAGGTGCCCGTTAGTGTCTGAAATATGCACGAAGGGGCACCTGAGGTCTTCTTCCACCAGTAAAGCTGGAACGTCGCGATATGACCTATACTGTGTTGATGTGACGTAAAACCCAAAACAAAACTAAACTTCAAGTTTAAAGGTGAATTTTAAAATTTTAAGCTTTCATTTGTTTAAATCTTGCACTGGTCAATTTGTATAGTGAATTAGCTAACAATATTTGAATCTATCTGTAAGCCACAATGTCATAATAAGAGTGTAGAGAGATTTTGTGGCCGAGTAGGTAAAGTCACTAATGTCGGACTTTGGTTTGATATTCGTGATATCAGGAATAAGCGGCAGACATCTTATTTAACATTTTTCATTGAGCCATCGACATGTAACATATCTTTATTCCTTTCTTATTAGCTATGTGTATAAATACATTCAAGTCTCAGGGTGAAATTGCTATCTTAAGACAATGTATCTTAATAGTTTAAAATATAGATTCATTATTCAGATTAACCTTAGTATGTTAATGAGTACAACATATATGTTAGCAGTTTCTGTTTAATTATAAATATACTGAGGAGTTGCAAATGGATATGATGTATAGATTTGTTTTTAATATACAGTGTTAAAATTTTTGCAGGTGATAAATTTTTATATGAATCTCCTGATGGAAAGAGGCGAGAAGGATGGCAATTCCAAAGTTTATGCTTTCAACACATTTTTCTACCCCAAAGTGATGAGTGGAGGTCAATCAGCCGTGAAGCGATGGACAAGACGGGTGGACGTGCTTGCAGTAGATTACATTTTGATACCTGTACATCTCGGCATGCATTGGTGTTTAGCAGTATGTATATGTGTTGAAAGTTTAGCTGTTGCACTTTTTCTTTTATGTGCCTAGTGCCTAGCTAGGTTATGAAAGGTTGGTGGTTCTACATGGGTGATTGCAAATGTAGAAATAGTACAGTGGACATGCTTTTGCTTTGTACTGTCAAGGAAAACTTGAAATTTGCCTTACGGCTTCAACTCCGTAAAAAAACAAGTACAATGTCTTGTAACCATTTTGCTGCCAACAAGGCAAGTATATCCATTGTATTTGCCTACTTGTGTGACCTCTGTATATGATTACTTTTTTGTTTCCACCCCTTGTGGCCAAGTGGTTGCCTTTACAGGCCGAGGCATCAGAATTGCAGCCACTGTTTAACCCCGCATGATCGTAAGTGACAACTAAATGATTCCGAATTATTGGAGTCTGTGCATTAGTTAGCTTCAGCAGGTGAGGTGGTATTGCTTGTAAGTTTGTAACACAGGAGGTTAGCCAAAATGATCTGTTTTGTTTTGGCGCCATATGACCACAACTGTGTTTGTGCGCTATAAAACCAAACAAACAAAACAACATTTCTTACCAGTAATTTTATAAGTGTGTGGAGTGGATTTTGAGATTTTTTTCTAACACTGTATAACAATTCTTTCTCTAAAAGTAGTTCAAGAAACTGGTTGGTGTGGCGCTTGGTTTTCTAGGATATAAAAAATCACATACAAGCTGTCATGTTTTTTTTTTCAGGTGATCAACTTTAAGAAGAAGGATATTCAGTATTATGATTCAATGGGAGGGAACAACACACAGTGCCTAAATGCTTTAAAGTAAGTCTGTCAGTATGTAGAGTAGTGTGTTACAATTTACAGTTTAACTGAGAATTTTTCAATTACTTCACCAAGTCTTTCTTTTTAAGATGCAGGGCTCACGCTGTCGGTCGCCATAGTCGCCATTTGCGATTATTTTATAAGATTGGCGATTATTTTTGCATTTTGGCTACAAAATCTGGCGATTACTTTTTTCTTCCAACAGTGTTTATATAAGGTGTAAAAATCGATAATGAATGCAGCAGACCCAATTAACACCAGCGAGGTGCATTGAATTGAGCGGTCACGTGCTGCTAACTATATTGCCTCAAGTGATAAAATACATGCGAGATGTATAATTGTATAAGTACTTTAAAGATATTGTCCAGCATTTATAATAGCCATCAAATATCCGTCAATTAGCCACAAAATCGTTTTAAAATTGATAAACTGAATATTGACTTACCCAAAATTTACCGTGAATTCCAGTAATTGCAAATTTTGATTTTTTTTATTTAAAGCTACTTGACTAAATCGCCAGTGGAAAAACAATGGTTAAATATTAAAAAGTATTAAATTCCAAACAACTATTTGCACAACAACCAAAATTGTGAATTTTTCTTCAGAAAACAGGAAAAAATCCGATTGTCACATATTTTTCGCGACAACGATAATTTTGATATTTATTTAAAGGTGAAATAAGCTATGTTCTGTTTAAAAATCTTTACTACTATGGCAGAAAATTTGTATTACATTGGTGATGATGATATTTTTCAGTAAATTATTCAGAAAAAGGCTGCATTCTGTGAATGAGTTTGCAAACTTGTGTTATTTCTATAGGCTAATATGTCCTTGATCTACTCCAATTGTGTGTTAATGGTTATAGCTGACAAAATTTGATTAGAACAAACAAAAAAAGTTGGCTGATAACAGCATTATGTAAAGTTAAAATGAATCTTTAATATTATTGTTATACAGTTATTATACTAATAATAACGTTTTTATTCTGTTCTTTAATAACAATTAAAGTTGTGGTTCTATTTAAAAAAATGTAGTTATCAATATACACAAATGTATCAGTTTATTTGAGAATCCTTATAAAACTGAAAGATATAAATGTAATGTATAAAATCAACTGCTTATGTTGTTAATCATTAATTCGTGAATAGTGTGCTGAACTTTTGGCTATTATTTTTTTAAGTTGAAATTATTGGCTATTATTTTATTTGAGCCAGTGTGAGCCCTGAGATGTGATGTTTTTGTTGCGTAGATTTTGATTTAGTCTTTGGTTTTGTTAAAATATTGTTTGGCATGGGTTGATATTAAAATTTTCTAGATTTATATTAAAATACTTACTTATTTTCTGAATATTTCTAGTATGTGGGTCATAGATCAAAACATAGATTGGTTAGTAAAGTTGAAGAAAGAACAAGATAACATTTTGCTTAAAAGTATTGAGGACTTCTCAACATCACTTTACATTAAAGCAAAGTTATGCCATGTTCTTTTAAGAAAATCAGAGAATTATATGAAACAACAGTGTGGGTCTGATTCTCGAGCAAGGGAAATTTCATTGTGACAATTGATAAAGGACATTGAGTTTAATAAGAATCTGTGGCTGAGTGGTTAACGTTGTTTACTTCAAACCACTTGCCCCTCACCGCTGTGGGTTCAAATCCTGACAGAACTTTGGAGTCTTTCATGTGAGAAGCTATCCAGCTAGCTTATGGAACATTGGTGGTTCTTAGATGCCTGTTTGTGCCTGAAATAATATATGAATGGGCACCAGAGGTCTGTCTCCCTCTATCAATAAAGCTGAAAGTCTCCATATGACCTATACTGTGTGTTCACTGAGTGTTGGTGTGATGTAAAACCCAACCAAAAGTAAAAAAAAAAGAGTTTAATGGGCATTTTTCTCTCACAGATGATTAAGAAATCATGTTAGATTAGAAATCAGTCACTTTCAGAGAAATTGATGATAAGTTATCCAGGGAAGCTGGTTAGGTGGATAGACAGCCAAGATATGACCGAAAATGTGTTAAAATTGGTGTAACAACAAAACAAACAAAATAAATTCTTATTTTTATTTTTCTGTTATTTCAGACAATATCTCTGTGATGAAAGCTTAGATAAAAAGAAGTCAGAATTTAATTTAACAGGTTGGAAATCAACTATAGTCAAGGTAGGTCAAATCAAAATCATGTTATTGTTTATTTTCCTTGAAGAAACGCAATAACACTCAAACCCTCTGTCATAGGTTTGTAAAGCTTACATAAAGTAACCAATATCTAATTGTCTTTAGAAAATACAAGTGCAATGCATGTGTGAAAGTATTTCAAGATTATACCTAAATTCAAGGTATTTTGGGGTCTTAAAATATTGTTAAAACATAATTATATACTATGTATTGTAAATCTTACTTTTACAGGATATACCTCAGCAAATGAATGGAAGTGATTGTGGCATGTTTGCATGTAAATACGCTGAATATATCACCCGTGAGGCTCCTATCTCATTCACACAGGTACTGTACCATTCAAACACATAATTTACTAGTATTTGATTTCCAAATTAATTTTGAAAAGAAATAAAATAAGTACATTTACATATATACAGAGGGTCGGCACAAATTATGGTCTAGAATAGTCAGAACAGTCAGAACCGAATTAGAGTGGACTGGAACATTTTTCAGGAGAAATTTTTTCTGTCCAGACAAAGGAGGTGTAGGGGAACAGTAACGTAGGGTCTGCACAAATTATGGCCCAGAATTAGAGTGGACTGGAATATTGTTCCAGGCAATTTTTTTCTGTCCCAACAAAGGAGGTGGTTTAGTGGAAACAGTGACGAACCAGTCCCAAACCACTCAGATGCTAATTCTGAACAGTAATTAACACTTCTTGTCCAGAACTAGTTCGGAACTACTCCTGACTTACTTTAGCTGTTTTAATCTTTTGATTTTTTCTTAACATTGTCTAACTTGGTTAAATTTTGGCCTGTTTTTTCGAAAGCTTGGGCAGTAAGTCCACATAGAAAATTTTATTAAAAGATGAGTGATAGATTTATTGAAATAAGATTTAAATAAATAATTAGTTAAGTGCTCTTAAAGACAGAAATTTTCTAATTTAGGCATTCTCATTTGATAGAAAAGTAGGGCAAAGGCATAATAAATGTTATTTATATTTCAGGCTGACATGCCGTATTTCCGACGGAGAATGGTTTACGAGATAGTGTCGGCAAAACTGTTACAATGATAATGAAAAGACTGAACTTGTTTGTTACCCAGCATGCTGTGATGTTTCAGCGTTACGTCACCGGCACAATTCAGTCATGCTTTTAATTGACAGTACACACCTCTTCTCAGGCAGCTATTGCGAAGAAAATTTGAGAACCGACTGGTACAGATTTCATGGGAGGTAATTTCCATGGTTACCTAACCGGAAATGAAAAATTCTTCTGAAGTACATGAATAAAATGTGATGTGTCTTTAAAAGAATGAATCCTACTGTAGCCAGTTCATAATGGATGAGGGATATTATTTTTGATTAGAAAATGGTACAGCTATCTGGTGTTGTACAAAACTACTGAAAGTTATACTATCACAAAATAGTTCAAACAACACGGTGCTCCACAGAATGATATGAATTTTGTAGAATGATCATTTTTCTTGAAATGACTAACATAGAACATCTGAGATCATATATTTGTGGTATGGTGCATTCGCATGATTGACAAATGAAATAAGTTTTTCAGGAGGAAACAAAATATTTGCTTATCTTAATTTCGAGACTTCTTGGTGCAAAATATTGAAACATTGGAGATTCATGATATAATAATAATGTTAATGATAGTGCAATTATTTATAAAAATGGTATTGTCTAGTGATAAAGTTAATTTTGTGACAAAAAGGGTTGTAGATATTTTGTTGAATGGTGATTCCCAACATTATTTGCAAACATTGATGCCTTGCTTATGAAAATGGCTGACTATACGAAATGTATTGTGATGTGATAATTAAATGGATAAAATACAGAAAATGTTTCATGTGGGTATATTTCATGGTTTTAAATGAAAGGTTGAAATATTGCAGGGTCTCTCTCTGGCTTTATTGTGAAGTAAGATGATTCTAAACCATTTTGAGGATTGACTGCAAAACTGTTGCAAGTCCTTCTTAATTTCATATTAGTTACTGTAGTTTTGCGGTCATCCCTCAATTGGCATCTCACATCTTGAGCTTAAGGTCCTTCATTGCAAGTTTTCCATTTTGAATTCTTTCTGCAAAGATATCAGTTTCTCTACTTGTTATAGAGTATGTAAGCGAACAGCATGGATCCTGATCAGACTGCGTGGATGCACCCGCTGGTCTGGATCCATGCTGGTCGCAAACCCATTATGTTGGTTTTGTCATGGCGCAGCTCATTTACGTTAGCCTCAAAATTGGTGTGGATTTGCAATAAGGGGACACATTGATAAGTTTAAAAAGAATTGTTGTATCGTATATAGATTTGAAATAACAAGACATTCTTTTTCTCAAGGTAAAAAATGCTGTTTTATCACATGCATACTTGAAATAATATTATGGTCTTGTTAATTGGAAATAAAATAACAGGAAACAAAAAAAACTTACTAAACTTTGAAACATTTCGACCCTTGTGTGCTTCCAAGATAAAGTTGTTATAAAGCTTATGAAAAAATGTAGATTTGTTTATGTGGGTTGTCAGTTTAAAAGGTAAAGCTTATGCCAAAGAAAGTGCAGATACGGTGGTGAAGCAATTTGTCCATCATCATTTTTTAGTTGTAGAAGATACTCTCATTTTAGATGCATCTATATTTATCATTCAAAATTTGATTTATTAAGTGTTAGAATTTCAGAAATAATGAAACTACAAAGTAAAGTAGGGTAGTTTTTTTTTTGTTTTTTTTTTTCAAAAATAAGTGCAGGTTCTTATTATGAACTTGAAACAAAGTTCCTTTATTAGGAAACAAAATTTGTCTTTTTTTGTATTTTATGTATAACAGCATTGCATTCAGTTAATGTTAAACGTTGGCCATGCACCATCCCCATTACAAAACTGTTAGTCAAACAAACCATTAGAACCCCACCATTCTATTACAGGCTAACATTATATAATAGACATTCATTTCAAACTAAAACTCAAAAAAGTAAACCAATTTCAGAATGTTTCTTCAGTCTTATGTTTTTAAATTTTCCACACCTTATTTTATTGTTAATCAATGTTTAAAACAAACACAGCTATTCATTCATCTCAAGGTGTATGAATCCTTGTTTAATCAAAGTTTTACTGATTTATACCTTATTTTTATTTAATGTATTAAAGTCCTTTTTCATTAGTATTTGTAATTTATTTGTTTGTAGTCGTCTTGTTGCTGTTATTTTATTTAGGAAGATATTTATTTTCATCATTTTTGTAAGTTAATGTTTGTTACAGGATTATTTCTTTGAAAGGTTTTTTAGCCAAAAAGATGTCTTTACCCATGCCAATTGCAGATCTACCTATTTCCCTGCAAGACGGGCAAGCTTTTAGATGTAATGACTGATTGTTGATTCTTTCTCTTTTTTTCTTTCTTTTTAAAAATCCACAATATTTGTTTCATTTTGACAAAAAAATCATTTTATCAAAACTATGTTCATTTTCTTCCATTAGAATTGATTAAATTGTTGATTTTATATACAGTACAGAATAAGCATCATCTTTTATAGAAGATTCCTTGTAATAAGTCCCCTACCGGTTTAACCGGAGGGGACTTTAGGTTTACCCTCCGTCCGTCTGTCTGTCTGTCCGTCTGTCCATCTGTCTGTCCGTCCGTCAGTCCGTCCGTCCACAAAACTGGATCCCGCGATAACGCAAAAAGTACTGAAAATATTTTTATGAAACTTGATATATGGATAGATGGCAGTATGGAGATTATGCACCTCTTTTTTTTTCTTCCTATGTTGAAAATTCTGGTTGCTATGGCAACAAATAGTCTGAAAATATGGCAAATTTAACACATAAACTGGATCCAGTGATAACTCAAAAAGTACTGAAAATATTTTTATGAAACTTGAAATATGGGTAGATGGCAGTCTGGAGATTATGCACATCTTTTTCTTTTCTTCCTATGTTGAAAATTCTGGTTGCTATGGCAACAAATAGCCTGAATTTCAAGATTTCTGATTTAAATTTTTCAGCTTTTTCACTATATGTTCTTTATTTCTTAAGGTGTTTACTTCAAACTTTAAATATAAGTTCCTGGTCATCAACCACATCATATGTGACAAGGTTTATAACTCTAGCACAAAAAATATCAATATTACCTCCCTTGAACTTAGATTTTTTAGGGGAAAAAATGTTGTCTTTTTTAAATAACTTCTTTATTTCCTAATGTATCTACTTCAAACTTCATATATATGTTTCTTATTATCACCAGACCTGGGGTAATCATTAATTGCAATCATTGATTTTTTAATTGATTGCATGATTACACTGTAATCTTCATGTATTTGATAACCTTGCCCAAAATTAATCAAATACAGCTTAAATTCAGTCAGTAATTATGATTACATTTTGATTGACATTCAGATTACTTCAAGATTTAACAGGAAACTATTAGATTCAAAGGATGCCTTTATTTTACAGTTTAACTTTTGTTTTACAGTTATAAAGTGAAAATCCTCAATTAAGACCACCATTTAGACTGAAACAAAGTGAATATTCTTATCATTGCTTACATACTTTAAGACCATGGTCTATTTTAGTCATTTTGTATGAACAATATGCACATTTGAATATGTATATTTACATGTACCTATAAAATTAAATACATTATAAAAGACGCTATAAAAGAATGCTTTAATATTTAATCTGATGAAAGGAAAACATTATTTCTGAAGAAATTGAACATTAATTTTACGGTATCACTTATAATATTATGTACATAAATCAAATAAAAATTTAATTTTTCAAAAAATATATATGTTGAAAGCAACAATGTAGCACTCTTCTCACCTTATTTCATACAATAACCCAAATATAATAGTTTTTCACACCTTGTGAAATCAAGTGTCATGATAAAGAGCATTCAAGCAGATCAGAGCAACAAATTTAAGATCTAGATAGGTGTTGACTTTAATATCAGTGGTCTCTATAGTTGGGTCACATTAAAATTAAACAAAAATTTGGACTGGATATGGTGGTCTTTGAGGTGAATAAGCAGGTGGTTAAATCTAGATCATGAAACCATTGACTTGAGAACCTTTTTAAAAACGGTCTTAATAGCAGGGTGCTCTTAATTCTGGGGTGGTCTAATGTACATTCAATGTAATCAATTATCAATCAATTACTCTCTTAAAGTAATTGTAATTCAATTGATTACAGAGACAAGTGGGAGTAATCAATCTTAATCAATTACAATAAAATCTGAAAGTAATTGTAATTAAATCAATTACTGATCAATGTAATCATCCCCAGGTCTGATTATCACTCGACATTTTTGAGAAGGTTAAATACTCTAGCAAGACTATTTCCAGAATTATGTCCCCCTTGAACTTCAAACTTCATATATATGTTTCTTATCATCACTCGACATTTTTGAGAAGGTTAAATACTCTAGCAAGACTATTTCCAGAATTATGTCCTCCTTGAACTTAGATTTTTTTCGAGAAACTGGTATTTTCACTCCAACTTCTTCATTCCTTATAGGATTTACTTTAAAATCCCACATCGTAATAATATGACAAGGTTGTATAAACATAATTTCCTTACTAAGCATGGAAACTTAACACATTACTGTGATATAGACAATCTTATTTTATTATGTTTTGTGGTCGATATTTTCAAATACAGACTTCATCCTCAAATTCATTATAAATGGCAATACACAGGAGTGTATGACAATTAAAGAACTTTTTGAGGGACCGGTAGGGGACTACTGTATTGCCCGCAATACTATCAAATGCTTGTTTTTATACATATACTAGGTAGAAACAATTTAATTATATACATGTAATAACAGCTCTGGTTGCAAAAAGGTCAATGACAATTTATGTATCAAAGAGGTTTCATATTTGACCGATACTTAAAAATAAACATGTCTATTTACATACATGTATGTTATTGTCTTCACCATATTTTTTTTTACCTGACAATGGTCAAAGGCAAATGTTTTGCTGGTTACCAATAAACTGAAACTTAATCCTAAGAACATGAATAAAGTCCTCTTTGATTACACCAATGAGTGCATCCATTCTGAAAACTCGGGAACTCTGAATGAATGCCTTTATAATATAAGTCCTGTTAAAGATCATTGTCAAAAAAAACTCATGACAATGAAGAGTTAGAAATTCTGGCCAAATGTTGTTTTAGGGTTCTGAGCTTGATGAAAGATAGGTCAGGTTTGAAAATAATTTATGAAGTGTCTTAATCTAGGTCAGGAGGTCATATTATTGAAAAACATTAAGTTTCCTTAAGTTGAAATAAAACTTTGCCAAATTTTCTTCCATAAAATAAAGGTAAGGATAGAAAATTTTGGTTTCATTTGATCAAGTGGTCAATGACCATGTTGGTCATCTTGTTTAAACATTGTTAGCATTGTAAATATGTATGTTTTGTAAATATTGTATATAAAGATGTATTATATTAATTTTGTTTGGATACAATTTTGTCATTTATGAACATTCAAGTCTATCGTGACAATAAAACATTTTGAAACCTGTGTTTTTTGTATGCTTTGTATCACTATCAGATTTTAGCTGCCTGATACCGTCATGCATAACAGAGTTGTGACCCCTTAAATTGCCATAAGTGGCATCTTTCTAAGGCTCCCACGTTTACAAGTTTTTGTAAACGTTTACACGATTGCTAAGAACCGAAACGACACCGTTTAAACGGTGGTACTTCTATGTGCTATACTTCACCATGTATTCAAGTCGCCAAATGATGACTTACTTTCTATTTTTAACACAAGTACAAATAATAATGTTCAGGGCTCATCATGATTGAGTCGGCACACATTTTCTGCATTGTATCCTCATTTCGCTCTTTTGAAAGATCAAAGGAAAATCAACTTTACCAAAAATGTATTGTGTCACGAGCAATTATTGCACGTTAATGCTGTGTGGATGGTTGTAAATACCTATTTTCCGTATTTTACTTTGGAATAAACCATTTACAATCGATTACAGGCAATGACTTAGATATTTTGTAAGACAATGTGGTCTTTTCGATTAAACAGTAAACTTTATCGTTAACGTTTACGACTGAAAATCGAAACGAATCCGTTTAAACGTGTAGCCGTGAGGGCCTTACATCTTTCTGACCATATTGGCAGACAACTAGCTTAAATCCTTCACTTGTTTCACAAGTGGATTTTGATTTCTATTTAAAAATGGTTGATCCTATCATGCATTACAGAGTTGGTGACTAATTTAAGGTATAAATGGTCCTAAAATAGACAACAGCATTTAGTTTTTGATGCTGGAAATGATTTTTGTATTAATAAAATGCCTGCAACCATCTGTCCATCCATTAGCTATTTTATGTACACACTGTTATTTGAAATGATCCTGGCACTCTTGGTCATTATATGTTAATTTCAATATTTTGTATCTCTTCTGTCTTGAAGTGAATTAAAATTTAATCAGGGTTTTCACTAGCCATGAAATCCTGAGGGTCATTTTTAGTATGTTTTACCGACTACAAGGTCAAATCCCGATGATTTTAACAAAATTTGACACTTTATTTAAACTCCTGAGGGTCAAATAAGTCTTAAGGAAATTTGAACAGTCAAAGAGTCATTTTAAGGGTCAAACGGAGAGCTGAGTGATGGGAAAAATGAATTCTTTTGTCATAATGAGGATGTGCTGAATGCAAGTCTGACCTCTTCAGAACAAGATTACAGTCATAGAAAATCTGTAAGTTTATATCAACCAGTATATATACATGTATATGTAAAAGGAAGAATATTCTCGATCTGTCATTACTGAGTAAAGTAGCAAATCTATTTTTGAAATAATTTTTAGATTGCAGAATATTCAATTACCAGTGGGGGTGTTTATACAGGAAAAGTATTGAGAAGGATAGTTTGACAGCAAGTTAAAATCGACATTAAGTTTGTCTTTTTCCGTTATATATACTGTTTTCCCTGGGCTTGAAATAAAGGTGAAGTCTTCACTCAGGTGAGCAATACAAGACCATTGAGGCAAACTAATGTATCGATTATCTTTGTATCAATTTATATATTTATAAATATACATAAATGCATACTATATTGTCACACATAAGACTCTGCTTGGACTTTGTCATATCATGATTACTTGCAGCATTTATTTTTTCTTGCAATTATTTTGATCAGGTTGCTGAAATATGTAGGCAAGTATATATATTTAAAGAATAGTGTTGACGAATTGTTATAATTATATCTCTGAGTTCCGATTTAATATGTATTTTCAAAAAAAAAAAATCCGTATGTAGTACTTTAGAGCCTAAGGAAAAAGAAACGGCTCAAAATAGCTTTTAGTCAAGAAATTGGAATTTATACAATTCTCACAATAAATAGATATTACAAGTCACCGTTTCCGTTGTCGAGGAAAACAATTTTAATTTTATTTCAAAATTTAAAAAAAAATATTTCTGTTGTAGGTATGATATGTCTATTTTAATATCTCAGATTAATTGACTGACATATTTTTCCGATTTATTTTTACAAAATATTTCCGTGATTTAATGATACTGTAAAAATTTAAGTAAATTTAGAGTGGTCTAAGCAAATTTTTTTATTGATGCGTTCTTGTAATTTGATAATTTAAATGGTAAAGAATGATGTTGAAATAATTGTTTGATGATCAAATAATACACAAGAATTAATGCTTTTTATTTTCCGAATTAAAATGAGGTTAAACAAATGTGTGTTATTCTGGTAAGGTTTCAAAATGGGTCTGAAATATCATTTTTTTTCCAAAAAGGGATTAATATGCGGAAGTCAAAGGCTTTGGCTTGACCGGCTATAGACTACACGTGTATATTTAACAGAAAATCAAATAAAAACAAAGAATATATAGAATTCTACACTTATCAATGAAGTTTTCAGTGTCAGTTTAGTCGGGCGCCGCCATTTTCAATGTAACTTGATGATAATAGGCGGGGTATTCCAATAACTAACACCAGAACTTTTTCGGATTAATAATACTTGTCGAGTATTCCGAGTGGATAAGAAGCCGCAAGTGGTAGGGCTGTAATTTATGGGGAATTTTGTATCAATATATCAAGAGACAAATTCAATGATATCAGATATATCGATATACATTGACTTTGACAGTAGATACAATGATAAACACTTAAATGACTTGGAATCATGGTGTTATGGATACTTGTATTAGACATTACAAGTACTACAAAACTAACAGAAAGTTTGTTTTTTTCTGTTATTTTTGTCACTGACATTTGAAAACGGAGTTTAAAATTTAAGTTAGCCAAGGAAACTAGAAAAAAACTGACTTCTCTTATTAGACAAAATAGAGAGGTATATTTACTAGCAGAAATATCTTTTTTTTAGCTTGTATCGATATTTGAAAGTGTGTATCAATATTGTATCAGATGATGAATATCGATGATATAGCGATATTGAGATATTCAATGACAGCCCTAGGAAGCGGTGTATAAAATACAGAATGACACCTTTGCCTAATTTCATATTAATGTGTTGCATGTTTATGTATATTATTTTCACTTTTGAATATAAATACACTCTATAACTTTTCTAATGGGTCACCTACATCTATTTATATTTTCTCAGCAGTGGATCATATAAATAAAGAAAACAAAGATCACCTAAGTGACAGTTTATTTTGCAGATTCTATGAAAAATTCCTGACTTATTCGTAATAACCAACATGTATTTGATATAATGTTTCAACAAGACAAGTCCATTGCTAATCTTCTACAAATTGTAGAGAATTTTCTCGATTAAACTTTGCATAATTGTAGATATTCATAATTGAAACATATTAATGAAAAACAATTTTGGGTCCTGTCCAACTTTCTGGGTTATCCCTTCCTGTAAAAATGAGATTGTTACTCTTTTAGGTCATTTTCACAGAATTACCGGTAAACAATCGGTTAATCAGTAGATAAATTCAGAAATCAATATGTTGTGGTAATAGATCTTTTCATTTATATTCTTGTTTTATCAATACTTAATAAGTTAATTTAAATTCTCTTTGTGCTTTGCAGATAATCTGATTAGATGCTAAATGTCTGACACTGTGAGAGATATATTACATCAGATACAGCCACGTTTTTGTTATTGTCTGCCATTATTTACGTAAGAAGTTGGACAGTCTTAGAAGGGAAATAAAACAAAGGACAATAAAACTTTGAAAGTGTGCCAGATTTAACTATTACATGTAATAGTATTAAATGTAATTACTATACAAGTAATCTGATTGGATTTTAAATAGAGTGGAAATGTAGGGCAGTTTACACAATGCCATAATGTTTGTCACAGATATTGTTTCATTTCAAGGGACATTACTCTGTTGGATTCAGTAACCAGCTTCCATGATACAGTTACACAAATTTGTGATACAGTAACCACTTTGTGTCATACAGTTACCCATATTTCAGTGATTCAGTAACCAGTTTCTAATATACATTACAGTAACCATATTCTATAGTATGATATGCGAACAATTTTCTGTGATACAGATACTGATTTCTGTGATACGGTTTGATAATTTTGAACCACTGCTGTGATAGTCTCGGACCTCTTGGCATAAAATTCAGTGAAACAGTACTGACATTTTGTTTCTTTGTTGGGATTTGGCAATCTGTTAAAGATGGAATACTCTGTGCAACTAAATGGACAAATGGTTAGCTCCCCTGAATCAAGAGATTCAAGAGACAATCCTAGTGAGGTAATATGAGTTACTTTCAAGTTTTTAAAATGTCATTTATTGTGATTTCAGAATATTATAGTCTTAGATAAGTAAGGATGTTTTGGAGGTAAAATAAACACCATTTATTAACTGAATTAAGTTTACTATTACAAAGATTAAAAAGATTATAATGAGAATTAAACAGATTTTGAATGCCAATGCTATTTTACCTTAACTATCAGAATTAAATTTCTACCTTAACATGACAATATTTTGATAAATTTCCTCATTTTTCAGGGTAACGTAGAATTTTCAACATTATCAAAGCTAAAGGGTTTAGCCAAAGATGATAAAACGGAAAATGCCATGTTACGATCACGCATCGATGAACAGTCACAGCTTATTATGATACTAAAAAATCGTGCTGATGAGGCATTTAGCAGGACATCAACACTTGAACGAATAAACAAAGAATTAACAGAGTTTCGAGACAATGCCCAAGAAAATATTAACCATGAAATAAGAAAGTTTAATATTTTAGATAAACGTTTTAACGACCTTGCTTCGAACCATGAAGAAATGATAAAGTATAAAGATGAGTATAAAAGAGTGAATGTGGAATTACGGCAAGAAAATGATCGTCTTAAAGACGAGAATGCACGATTGTTTTCTAAAGCTATAGTTGAGAAAGATGATAAAATAAGACTTTTAGAGGGAAAGTTGGCATCTGTGAAAGACCAGTATTCATCATTAGAGACAAAATACAGGTAAATTACATTATTATCGTAGTATAATGATTTGTAATGTTAATAAACTTATAATAACTCCAACAGTTTAGGCTTGTGGGAGTTACATGTATATAGCAATTATTTATAGCAGTTTATACCCAGGGATGGTGATCGAAGACAGTCACATGTAAACAACTTTTAATCAATAACATGCACAAATTTTACGTAATTGATTAATAATCAATTGTTAATAGATTCAATTATATGTGAACACGTCTTTGTTTCCAACAAAGCAGGCAAATAATTTAATGCTAACTTGTTATGATTGGATAATATCTTTTGTACTTAAATGCTAATACATGTAGTATTGTTTTGTCAGTACAATCCTTAAGTAGCTGTTTCAAATCTAGATAAATTTTACTTAAATATTATTTCTTCATTAATAAGAGCATGCTATTAGAATTACATATTATTATTTGTTTTGCATTAAATAAATGAATCAAAAATGTTGTTAAAGCCCTGGATGAACATCTAGGGCCTTTGTCAGCTACATTGGAAAAAAGTTTAAGCATAATCAAAATTTGAGAAATTTATTTGCATTATATGAATTATAAAGCAGTTCAAAACTACATTATATAATATATTTGTAGTGTAGACATGCCATAAAGAGAGGAATTAGTACATAGCAATGTTAGTCTCATAATATATTTGTAGTGCAGACATACATGCAATATAAAAGTGCCGCCAGTAAAGAATTGTACAAATCATCAGATTAAATCAAATTATTGATCAAGTGTTGGACTGTGAATCAGGAGACCCGAATTTAATTCTAGGAGGGTCCAGTTCATTTTCTTGATTGATCATGAAATACTTTTTATGGTCATTTGCACTGTACCTAAAACTGCTCTGACATTTTCAGACGTAATATCAGATCATTGCGAAAGCTTGGCACTAGTACTGCTAAACTGCTTGACAGCATGCCCTGAATAAAGGGACAATGAAGTAGCTAAATTATGCTCTGGTAAATTCAGTGTGGCTTCATGACCTAATCTGGAGGATAAACAAAAAAAAACAACAACAACAAAAAAAACACCATTGTACAAGACTAGTATTATGACATGCCATAAAAGAGAGGGTGCACATATATGTCATTTTATAGAAATCATATGCATGTTTTGTTTCAGTCAATACAATAGGTAGTTCCAGTAATTTATAGCATGTGTTGTATTGTAATGTTATATAAATGTTATAATTGTAGACAAGCCATACAAGAGGGAAGGGCTAGAGAAGAGACATTACGGCAAGAAATTCAAGCTATTCAAGATAAGATGAAAATAGACATTAAAGCATTGCAGCATAAATTATCTGATACAGAGGAAAGACTTAAAGGTACACTAACAAGCATTTTATGAATAATATGTGTCCTGTATTGATTTGTTATTGAAAATGTGCCCATTGTAGACCAATTCACTTTAACCCTTGGAGTGCTTCTGGTAGTAATAACACACCTAAGGCACCACTGACCCACAGACTAAGGTCAGAAGCCTGTATATCTTGACTAAGCAGTCTGCCTTGACTATATCTGTTAAAACCAAAAGTATCTGACTCTTACAGTGCACTGTCCGGCTAGAGCATTAGTGCGTATCGTTAAAAAAAAAACTGGCAGTTTATTTAAGAAAAGATCACTTTTACTTGGCATGCATGCAGCTTCTCATAAATAGTTTATTCATTCTTTATTCAAATTAGAATTTCATAAATTTCAATACATTTCTGTGATGAAATTTTTTTTATTCGAAGATGAGCATAGTATATATTTAATGCATATATTATAGGTGCTAATTACAAGTTACAGAATCAGATTGATGGTAGACAGAATGCTGTATCAGAAGCTACCAGTAAAATTCAGCAATTAACAAAAGAAAAAGATGAGCTTTTAGAACTTGCCATGCAGAGAGGAAAAATTGTTCAGGTATTTATGTGATATAGAATAGAAATGTCTGTCAATGGTTTAATGACAAATCCTATTGTCAGCTTAATATCTAATATTATTTCTTCTTCCATATCAAAGATTATCAAAAATAAAATAAAAGTAGTGTTTTGACTTTGTTTGTCCGAAAAACTTAGTAAAATAAATTTGCCAGGCTATTTTAAACAATGCTGTTTATTTAATATCTTTTTTTTTTGTGGCAAAGAACAAATTGGCATTCTTAACCTTCTTACATACAAAATAGTAGAAATGTTAAGAGGGATGTATATTCTAAACCAAAACTTGTGGTTCAACAGCAAATTTAATTATGTGAAAATGAAATGAAAGGCTATAAAAGTTTATTTTCTATTCACATAAATGCATGTGCTGTTGTGGATATATTAGGCTGTTGTATTTACACCAGAGAGTAAAGCTTTTTTTCCACAGACACTTGGGGGTGTTGAGTCCATAAATGATTTTGTAGTATTCTTTTAGAGATGAGAAAGATATGACGTTGATTTAAGTTTTAATTTGATTTACAGAAAGAACAGTCGGACAATAAAGTGCTAAAAAAGAAAATTACGGACATGGAAAAATCAGTGTTTGAAATGCAAGAGAAATTTGAGTAAGTTTTTGCATTCATAATGTTTTCTGTTTTTGTTATGACATTACTAACCATCTAATATAAAGATTATGTAAGGTTCCTGACGTAATACATTGTACTTGGTGTTTGGAATGTAGAAACTTTACTACATACTAGTTTGTTTAGGCAAGTAGATATTTTAATTCAGTATGACAAGGGGCCTCTGTGGCTGAGTAGTTAAGGGTGCCAGATTCAAAATTTTTGTATCCCCAATGATGGATGTTTTGGTTGAAATCCAGTGAGAATCTTTGGATTCTTTCATGAGAAGAAGCTATCCAGTCAGCTTATGGAAAGTTGGTGGTTTTACTCAGATCCCTGTTTGTGCCTGACACATGCATATGGGAGTGCTTAAGGTCAGAATTCCATTCTCTTGATGTAAATCTAGAACTAGTATGACCTGTGCAAGTTGTTTATGTAACTAAAACCCTTATAAGGAAATAAAAATGTTTTCAACTAAACAATGTAATTCTTAGATGAATCTGTGGCCAAGTGGTTTAAGGTTTGTTGACTTCACACCAATTGCCACTCATCACTTTTGATTATTTCAATAGACACCACTCTGGGTTTATTTAATAAGAGGAAGCTATCCAGCTAGCTTAAGGAACATCTTTGGTTCTATATGGTTCTACTCAGGTGCTGACCTGTTCCTAAAATAATGATCAGTGGGGCAACAAAGATCTTCCTCCGATAATAAAGCTGGACAGTTGCCATATGACCATTACTGTGTTGATATGACTTTGAAAAAAAATTCCAGCTACCTCTCATCCCCATTCTCTTGTTCTTCTAATGTAATGTAAGAAGTTTTAAGATTATTATTATGTCAATATTTATTACAGACGTGAAGCTGCAGCTGTCAATGCCAACAGAGCTGTTAAAAAGTTACGAGATGATCTTGATGATGCTGAAAGCAGAGCAAATGATGTCACCAAGGTAACGTTAATATATGAAAAATTTCTGTAATTAAAAGTAAAACCTGTGATAAAGGCCATTTTAAAGTAAAGATGTAGAAAATTTGAATTTCAAGCATGCATTAATTACCATTTCCGATCAATTTTTGATCAATTATGCATTGTCATCTGCTTTTAGAGGCCATCATAGATTTTTAATAATCTGAATAGGTTTTTGATAACAGGTTTGACAGCATTTTTGACCATAACTTACTTTTTTGTACAAGTAATTTATTTAGAATATTTTATGTGGTTATTCTTTGAACAAATTTTTATTATAAATTCTATAGAGGACACATAGATCATGAACACTTCACATATAATACTGTCCAGGATATTCTTTGAATCTGATTTCCTACTGTCCTCTATCCTGGATAGTCTTTGCTTCTGACTTCCTACTGTCCTCTATTATGGACATTCTTTGGTTCTGACCTCCATTTAGGACAACAGGATTTTCACAGCTTTATAGGACATTTAATACCGCCTCCGTGGTCGAGGGTTTAGAGTCGATGACTTCTAATCCAGTTACCTCTCTGGCGTGGGTTCGATCCCCGGGAGATGCTTTGGTAGTTTAGCACAGAGGAAGGTAGTGTAGTACTGGTGTAACTCTCCAGGAACGATGGTTAGAAAACTACCTGCCTATATGACTGAAATACTGTTGGGAAAAGGCGTAAAATGAAACAAACAAACAAAAGTCTTGAACTTGTGACTTGGACCTTAACATCATTGTTACGTTAAAAGGTTAAGATTTTTAGAGAAGGAAAATGCCTATTATGATGTCATACTTTTTGTATACTCATTTTTTTGTGAAAAAAGTAATTTAAGGATAAAACAAAATTAGTTTTAGGAAATATTCAGCTTCTGTGTCTTTTTTCTGATTTGATATTTGAAATTAATCTTTATATATTTCTTAATATATAGCTCAAACATTTGATATGATAAAGCATTTGCATGTATAATAATGTATGTGATATGTTAAAAGCATGATAGTAAGTCAACTGTATTGGGAAATTTAAAATCATCAAAGTTTTCAATTCTAAAGAGTTCAGTAACCACAGAGTTAAGGGTAAATATCATATGTTGTCAACTCACTTTGTGTATGTATGTGGATCACATATTGAATTGATGAAGCCATTGTGTCATGCATGACTAATGATAAGAAAATTTATACGATGTTTCGTCAAAATATATCTTTCATAAATTTTTACGATGTTTAGTTAAAATATCTATTTGCAAACACATATATTTGATTAAAGTCTATATCAAAGGTTGACAGCAAAACTGCAGTAACTTATATGAAATAAAGAAGGATTTACAACAGTCTTGCAGTCAACTGTCAAATATTCAATAGCTTTTTGGAACCACTCTTGAGTCTGTTTTCTGGGCTAACCACTGACCAGTAATGGTGCCAAAGTAGGATGCATGCTTGTGACCACTGAGAAAAGCTAGGACAAACACTTACACATATGTATTACGACCACTTCCTTAACTTTAAGCGCTAAATGTGTAAATAATTTTTTCACAGATAATTTGTTACCACTTAGCATGGAGGTAATAGATTATATGATTCATTTTAACAATTTTCTTATTCAAATGACATTGCTTAGTGCTAAAGCGCTAAATGTGTTGATAATTTTTTCACAGGTATCTTGTTATCACTTACCTTGGAGATAATTGATTATATGATTCATGTTAACACTACAATTATTCATAATGGCATTGCAGGATGGCCCAATAAACACTTAAAACCCAAGCTGGAAACTTTTCTTACACCCATGATCATAACTAGAAACTTAACGTTAAATTCCTTCCTTTGAAGATTGAAGTTTGGCTATTTTTCATTCACATTTAAATAGACATGCATCAACATTTGCATGATCTTTATCAAACTTTCATACTCTCAGATGTCTTTTTTTTTAAAATGTTCACCACTTCTGAAATAAACTAAGCATATCAAATATGTCTTTTTCATGAACAAAATGTAATGTATATATGTAATCTTTGTTTAATGCCCATTATGGTACAAAAAGTAGGTTTTACCATTGAGCTTTGACTTCAAACATGACAACAATCATGCCCCTTAATGGTATAATTTTGAAGCACCAATTGGTTGTTACCTTTACCTCTGTGCAATTTCCCTATTTATTTTCCCCAACCCAAAAAACTTTGAATCAAAAGTAGGTCACTAAGCACCTGAACATACAGTAAAATTTGACAATAATGAAGGAAATAGCTATTATCAATTGCAATTGGTGCAAAGCAAGATATTTGTAGTACTTCACAGGTGCTTGCAAGCGCCCTTAAGTTAACAGGACTTTCCACTATAAAACATTTGATTTTAGGAAATTGTGAAATGATTTTAGATTTAAGTAACAAAAAATTTAGTCAATAAAGAGCATATTAATTGTCCATATTCAAAACGTTATTTTTGTACAGGAAGGAAAAAGGCAGCAGAGGACAAGAACTAACATTTTTTTAAAAAGGTTCCCAAACAAAGATGGACACATTTTCAGAGTTGTTAAAACATCATTAAATGATACAGGCTTCCGTTACTCTGTTGAGAAAAAATAGGTGAAGAAGTGAAAGATAAAAGTACTGTCACTGTACGCTAATGTTGTATATAAATGTCTTGTTGATAAAAGTCAGAAGTTGATTTTGTATAACTTATAATTAGATCCTACATATAAAATTAAAAAAAACCAAAAAAAAACCAAAACAAACAAAAACATAAAAGCAAAAAAGGATAAATAAAAGCCACATTCAAACTGCTGCTCAGCTTTGCTTGCAATGTTGTCAGTTGTGTCATCACAGACAGTTTTGTTGCTATGGTTACACAATATACAGTTCATTAAAAAACAGTACTGGAATGAATGTAACCTATAGCTTACTCAGGTGGCAACAGATTTATATACCCATTAAATGACCAGTGCAGATCAAGATCAGATGGCACAAATTTGCTGTGTGCGTCAGTACATGAACTTATATTTTGATATTTTTGGGAAAATAACAAGTCAGAATGTGCAAGCTGGCCTGGCTCAAAACTGGTAGTATTTAGGCTGATCACTTTTGGACATGGGCCTCACCAAATACCCATTGGATTGGTTTTCTGCAATAACCATTGGAGTGGGAATTTTAGTAGGGTTTTCTGCAATACCCATTTGATCAAGAATTTTAGTAGGGTTTCATTTTTGGATAATAAAAATTATGATACTGGAAAATGTTGTGAGGGTATGATATGAAGATTTACACACTAGTTATTGGTAATTCTATGAAACAGATTTAAGCGAATTTGGCAAAAGGAGCAATAGTGTAACTATACATGTTCCTAATTGCCAGTTTATGGTGCTTTAAATGCAAGGAAATATAAAATGTGTGGAAGAATGTCATAAACGCTTCATTGTTGATAATGATGTAATTATTTTGTTGCTTTTCCTTAATTGTATTAATTTTGTAGTTCAAGTTGGGATATATTTTGTGTCAAATGTAAAATTCTGTGTCTTTCACCCATTTAGCTTTGTCACATCAAAAGTTATTGTGAATGTAAGACACTGAGGTTTTTTTCAGTTTATACTTTATAAATTGTTTATTATGCCCCCACTTCAAAGAAGAGGGGGTATATTGCTTTGCATTTGTCTGTCTGTCGGTTCTTCGGTCCGTTGACCAAATGGTTTCTGAGTGATAACTAAAGAACCCTTAGGCCTAGGAACTTTAAACTTGGTATGGTGATTGGTCATGACCAGTAGATGACCCCTATTGATTTTGGGTCACATTGACCTTGTAGGTAAAAACGGTTTCCGATCAATAACTAAATAATGCTAAGGCCTAAGAAATTCAAACTTGGTATGGTGATTGGTCATAACCATTTAATGACCCCTATTTGTTTTAGGGTCAAGGGGTCAAAGGTCAAGGTCACATTGACCTTGTAGGTGAAAACGGTTTCCGATCAATAACTAAAGAACGCTTAGGCCTAGGAACTTCAAACTTGGTATGGTGATTGGTCATGACCAATAGATGACCCCTATTTATTTTGGGGTCAAGGGGTCAAAGGTCAAGGTCACATTATTCTTGTAGGTAAAAACGGTTTCCGTTCAATAACTAAAGAAGGCTTAGGCCTAGGAACTTCAAACTTGGTATGGTGATTGGTCATGACCAGTAGATGACCCCTATAGATTTTGGGGTCAAGGGGTCAAAGGTCAAGGTCATATTGACCTTGTTGGTAAAAACGGTTTCCGATCAATAACTAAAGAACGCTTAGGCCTAGGAACTTCAAACTTGGTATGGTGATTGGTCATGACCAGTAAATGACCCCTATTGATTTTGGGTCAAGGGGTCAAAGGCCACATTGACCTTGTAGGTAAAAACAGTTTCTGATCAATAACTAAAGAATGCTTAGGCCTAGGAACTTCAAACTTGGTATGGTGATTGGTCATGACCAGTAGATGACCCCTAATGATTTTGGGGTCAAGGGCTAAAGGTCACATTGACCTTGTAGGTAAAAACGGTTTCCGATCAATAACTAAAGAAGGCTTAGGCCTAGGAACTTCAAACTTGGTATGGTGATTGGTCATGACCAGTAGATGACCCCTATTGATTTTGGGGTCAAGGGGCAAAGGCCACATTGACCTTGTAGATAAAAATGGTTTCCAATCAATATCTTAAGAACGCTTAGGTTAGGAACTTCAAACTTGGTTTAATGATTGGTCATGACCAGCAGATGAACCCTATTGATTTGGGGGTCAAAGGTCAAGGTCACATTTACTTGAAGTGAAAATGGTTTCCACTCTATACTTAAAGGATGCTTAGGCCTAGGAACTTCGAACTTGGTATGATGATTGGTCATGACCAGTAGATGACCTCTATTGATTTTGGGGTCAAAGGTCAAGGTCACATTGACCTTGTAAGTAAAATGGTTTCAGATAAATAATTAAAGAATGCTTAGGTCTAGGAACTTCAAACTTTATATGATGATTGGCCATGACCAGTAGGTGACCCCTATTGATTTTGGGGTCAAAGGTCAAGGTCACATTCACCTTGTAAGTAAAAACGATTTTCAATCCATAGTTAAAGAACACTTAGGCCTAGGAACTTCAAACTTTATATGATGATTGGTCATGACCAGTAGATGACCCCTATTGATATTTGGGTCAAGTGGTCAGTGTCAAATTGACCTTGTACTTTAAGATGGTTTCTGACCAATAACTCAACAAGTCAAGTTGCCTTGGTTGATATTTTTATATTAAACTAAAAATGCTTTTGGTATACACATTTGAAGGTCTTATGTAATATAAGAACTTGGCTGTCATTAATGAGGCCTACATGATTCTTAAAGTTTATGCATATTTTATTTGGTAAGATTTGTAATAACTTAAATTGCTGCACACAACCTATAGGGTTACAATAATTATTACCTTGTGACTAGTCATGACCAGTAGATAACCCTTATTAATTTTTTGTTCACTGGATCAGAAGTCATGCATAATAACCTGATCACATGACTAATTGGCTGCCCATAGGGGGCATACATGTTTTACAAACATATCTTGTTGTTTTTAGTTTGAAATGATTTGCTTTAATTTATATTAAACTGAATTTTGATTAATGATTCATACACAACAGTTACATGCTTATTGTACTTTACTTCTCATAGTAAATGACTAAAAATGTCAATTAAGAAAAATGAAAATTTTAAATCCCTGGTACATGTAGTACAGTGCAAACCCTGCAGTGAAGCCTTATGTCTGGCAAAAAATTTAAACAGTACCAATTCTTTCCCAAAATATTTAAGCTTCACACATAATTTAACCTCGTAAAATGGATAGTTTTTATCAAACAACTAAAAGATTTGTCTTTTAACAGGCTGGTGCTGATTTCACAGATGTACTGTAATTGGATAATGACATTTTATTATATCTATTGAATTATACATAGACTTAATTAAATGTGAACTTTTATTATCTTTTTCAGGAATTTGATGCATATAAGAAACACACTACAGCATTGTTGAAAAAAGAGAAGGAGCTAAATGAGAGACTGAGACATTTGTGTGGATAAACCTTTATGTAGTGTATGATAAACAGGAACAATAGTGATGAACGTTAATGTATAAAGTTGTTTTATGATAAACTGGAACAGAAGTGATCAATTTTTATGTAAGTTGTTGTATGATAAACTTTATCAATAGTGATAAACTTAAATGTGAGTTGTATGATAAACTGGATCAATAGTGAAAAACTTTGATGTAAGTTGTTATAAGATAAACTTGCAAAATAGTGATAAACTTTTTTAACACAGATTTTAATGCAAGTTGCTGTATGATAAACTAGACAGTTGTGATAAACATTAATGCAAGTTGTTGTATGATAAACTAGAACAGTAGTGATAAACTTTAATACAAGTTATTCAATGATAAACTTGAACAACAGTGGTAAACATTAATGCAAGTTGTTGTATGATACACTTGAACATTAGTGATAAACTTAAATGTATTGAGTTGTATATAAACTTGGACAACAGTGATAAACTTTAATACATTTTTTTTAATTAGAAAGCGAACAATAGTTATAACATTTTTATGGTCAACATGTCATATGAAAAACTAAACACCTGTAAGAACTAAGATGATACAAAATATTGTTTTTCTTCCAGAAAAAAGAAACAGTCACTGTGATTGAAATATTTGACAATAACAAACACCAGTGATAAGTTCCGTTTTTAATGTAAAGACAATTTATCACTGAATATTCAGATTCTTTGAATGGATAAAAATATCATCGCTTGAAAAACGTTTTGTTCTAAGTGCCAGTTTATTGTTTTTGAGAAAAAAGCATGTAAAGATTTAGTATTGCATAACTTTTTTATTTATTGTCGGATTTTGAAAATTTAAAAACTACTAAACGTGGAGTCGGGAGAACAATTCAATAACGTTAAAGATATGTGGATTTTAATATTTTCTTGCTTAAAAACCTAAAAAAACATTTGGAGATAGAACAGTCCTTGTAACTTTTTTTCAAAAATTGTTAAAATCAGAGTGTTCAATGTGACTTAGAACATTATGTCTTTTAAGTTGAATTGATTTATATAATATAAAACAGTATGTTTTATCTTTAAAAGGCTGCCAAAAATGCTCTCGGCTAATTATCCCTTGATTAGTTGACTTTTACACTACACTATTTCTTAGACCATATGTATCTAACTACATTAACTATGACATTTGAAATCTTATTAAAATCCTTAAATCCATTACATTGTTAAATGACATTTAACCACATAATTTAAATAAATAAAGATAAAATACTCACATAAATTTTGTAGACATTTTATCTCTTTTTATAACTTCGGCCATATTCAAAGTGATTCAATGTCTGGAAAAAAGAAAGTTACAGCCGCAAACGGGAAAAGAAAACTTTCAACTTTTCTAGAATGCTGGGAAAATTCTTTCAAGATTTTTTTATGAAAATTCAAAGATGGTCAAATTCAAATTCCTTCAAAAGTATGAAATAGTAGTAATTATTTTGTTATGCGCTTTACACGTTCTGTGGTTGGTAAGAAGTTCTTATAATTGAAGGTAGGTAAAAAATGTTTCTATAACTTAACATAGGCAATGAAAACATATCTGCTAGAAAAATACCTTAAAAGTGGAGCAGGCATTGACTTTATATTTTAAAAGTGTCATATTTAAAGATTGTTCGTGTACAAAAACATTACAAACATAATGCTATATAAATATTCATTAATTAAGAAATTCAAAGTCAAATTACAAGACAAACAAAATATACGTATAAGAATATTTTTCTTCCTTCTGTCTTTGGTATAAAATGTGTTTACTTTAAAGCAATCTATTAGTTATGAAACATTAAGGCATTCGAAAACATATATTATATGTAAACGTATTATAATTATATCTATAAATTTTCTTAAAGGCTTTTTTTGCCCCAGAAATGCTTTTATCTTAATCTCTCAAAAGCCTGATATTGGAGTTCTGTTATAGTTTCCAAAATATTCAACATTGGTCAGTTTACCTAAACCATCTTATGCTTTTGTTTCATATTGGCAATGAGTACAGTCAATTTTTCAAACTCATATGTGTCTGTTATAAAGATAAATAATTGGTTTCTGAGACAGAATGTACCTTATGTTAAAGAAACTTTAAGACATATAACAAGTTTTCTTTTTACGAATTTGTTTGATGAAATTGTATGATCACAGTTGTTTCTATCCGAAAATACACATCCGAAATTACTTTCAAATCATGATCAGTTTTGCTTGCTGTTTAATCACATGCAGTAAATTTACAGGACTTAATACTAAAATGTCAATGATTGAAGGGAATAAATGAATACATAATATCATTCAATACTTATATTTAGTATTAATATATTAAATAAACAACAAACCATCTAACTCAAAATGTTTCGTACAACATGGCGGGTGTCCTGCTATCACGTGATTTGATGCTATGTTTTGATACGGTAATTTTGGATTTAGTACAGTATGTTGCATATATCCCATAGGTCATGTGACATTTATCGATGATATGATTAGTCCAGTAAGTTAGAACAGTCTATTTATCAAGACATAGTAAATTTGAGGAGATAGAACAGGATGGTTTCGTTGTTATTTATTAATGAAGCTCTGAAGCACTAATATAACATACCAAGGAGATAGAACAGTCCATTACGGACAAAATTGTGTATTTAACTTGTTTTTGGAAAAATTGAAGATAGAACAATACAGTTTTCAAGCGACGATATCTTAACTTTATGGAATTTCTATTTGAAAAAATGATTTTGCTTTGATTGAAATTTTAAGTATTAATTGGATATTTATGTAAATTGCTTTTAAGTTCAATAATTATTTATAATGATTAGTGCTATGCTATGTGATATTTTATGTAGTACTTTGAATTGATAGAAATATACAAAAATAAAGATGTTTTAATAAAAGCTATTTTTCTTCATTTAGTGTGATGAATTATTCTGACCGAATTATTTTAAGCATTAAACTCAATGTTTTGACATGATAAGGTATCCTTGTAATTTCTCTACTATTTTATGAATGTGATGTCGAGGATGCATGACGTCATTGTTTATGTGTTTTAGAGGGATATATTATATATGTATTAAGAAGCTAAAGTTAATATCGATGTCTAAAAGGATAGGATTGATTTTTTAATTTAAGGTTTAAATCATACAAAATTCTCTGAATCATAATTGAATTTCTAGGTGGTCTATATGGAGTGTTTTAAGCGAAACTGCTATATCTGCTTCTGTTTCTTTATAAAGATGGACCAGTTTCGCTCTAAGCACAGGATATGGTTTTGTAAACCTTTCTGTTTTCACCGTTATTCAAAATCTTAACTGACTGTTGTTACGATAACTCAAGACATGCAAACTCGTCAGCTTACATTTCTGTAAGACAAACATGTGGAAAGTCATGAAGTTAGAGTTACACAGCTTGAAATAATTCACTTGGATCAGAAAACGAAAGCTTGTGCCCAATTAGCCGAATTGCCAATAAATGCCTTATCCTATTGAAAACTTTAAGCAACAGGAACAATTCTAAACACATTTAACCAATTAAGGTAAACTTTGAAAGCTTAAATTTGATTTTTACCAGGGTATATGTAACAGAAAGAGCATCGAAACACGAGGCTATCTGATTTGTACGAGGGGGCGTAGCCCCCGAGTATGAATCAGATTGCCGAGTGTTTTGATGTTCTTTCTCTTTTATATCATAGTCAAACATAAAAACACGTTCCCTGATACCACAATATGAAACCCCACAAAAATATAACCAATGAACGAGCATCTGAATATGATATTTCCATCGCTATCCCTTTCTCTGTCGTCACAATATGTAAACCCCGGACAAAATGAACTAATCAATGGGCATTCTCTGGAGTGCGGCTAACTTACACCTGCACTCCAGTTAACGCACTGTGCATGTATATGTATACGATTTAACTCCGTCACATTTTCAACAGAAAGGTCCCCAAACTATGATACAAATTTAAGTTTATATCAAGGCGTTCCTATTTTACCTTAAAGCAGGACATTTCAACCCTACTTAATTTACTTTTACAATTTATTATACATTTACAAATCAATATTTACAAAACAAATTCAAAAATATATTCTTATGTCACAACTTAAAAAGTTAATAAATATAGCACATTTGATGTATCTTCCCTTCTTCAGAAGTCATTTATAAACACGTAAGTTTAAAATGGCCGCCATGGAAACCTCTTTTATCACGTGACCAATTTCATTTTCCTTTCCGTTTCCAATTGTAACAACATCTATACAATTGTCTGTGTCATTTTCGTCGTTCTCTGAGCAAGAATCATTCACCTTATTGTAATCGGACAAGGAACTGTAGGAATCACTGGAAGATGTGGTTGCAGCTGAAGAAGAAGTGCTTGAGAAGCCTGAAGAAGAACTGGAATCGAGACTCGCGTGAACAAATGATGACGTAAGTTCCGGAAGTGCTTGAGTACTGTTTAAAATTGGTGAATATCCTGATAGATTTAATTCTGGTAATGACGTATTAAAGGTGTCACAATTGGTCTTTTAAGGGGAGTAGAAAGACGATTGGTTTGTATGTTATTTGTTGCTGCTCCCCATGTTACTGTAGCGAGTAATTGCTGGTCCCTGTCGTCTGCTGTTCGTGAGGAATGAATTATGTAGATGATTGCTAAAGGGAACCAGTCACGGCGTCACTGTAGTTCTTGTATTCTTTTCCAAAATACGTCACAGGCTTCTCGTGCACATGCCTTGTAGGCTGCGTTTATAGGCAGCGAGCTTCTGCTGCAATGATAACAGATTGTTGTTGCTGTTGTAATTGCGTGAGGTGATACACCGTCAAGTCTAGAATGTCTGCTTTGTCCACTCTTGTCATTGGAGCAGTCTGAAGAATAAATGAAAAAAAAATTAGTACAAAATGATTTTTTTTCTTACCTTTACAAGATACTAGAATATTAAGTTTTTAACCAATAATACAGTATATTAATAAAAGTTTATTGTCGAAATTGAAATTATCATTCTGCCAAACTTGCATGCATAAATTTAAATCTATCCTCGTAGAATATACCGAGGAGATGGTTCTTATTGTATTTACGGTAGATCACTTTTTGAAACTCCTGAATAATACTTAAGGAAGAAAAAGCATCATCATTTAGTAATTCAACAAGTCTGTTGAATTTATTATTGCAAAAATAGATACATGCATAAAAAAGTATATTTTTTATCTATCATGAGGAAATATACCGAGGAGATAGTGCTTAAAATCGTAACTTGCTTTATTTTTACGGCAGAACACCTTTTGAAACTACTGTATAATACTTACAGAACAAAAAGCGTCATCTAATAATAATTACACAAGTCTGTCAATAGAAATTTGGACTTAGGCTACATGTTGTTGAATAGTCTGTGCAATTAGCGACTTCAGATGTGAAATACTTTTATTCATCCTTTCCCTCCGTTTTTTCTCAATCATTGGCTTCCGGATCTGAAAAAAAATAAAATAAAATGGATTTAGTCTCATTCGTAATGTTAATTGTTTCAAAATTGCTATTATAGTCAATATTATCTTTGATTCGACTTAGAATAGTATTTTCATGTACGGAAGGTTAATTTGTACACACATTACATAGACGATGTAAGTAAGTTTTTATACTGAAATATCATTATATATATCATTGTTAAACCTATTTTGCAAATCTTTTTCTCTGTAATCACAGTTTGAAGCCTTGTATGAAATTATAATAAATGTTTGCCTTTGAAATGAAAACTTATAAGCCGCCTGCTTTTGTAAAGCCAAACCGAAGTCCCCATATAAACTACAATGTTTCTAAATTATATTGATTTTTAAAACAAATATTAAACCTCAAAAATGACTTCGATTTTCACTTTGAAGAAACGGCAAACGTGTCATAACTTAGGATAAATTTAGCGCATGTTAGATGCTTATCACAAAAAGAAGGCAGTTTGGAATGCGAAAAAGAATGTCACATAAATAGCCAAAACATAAACGCATTGGTAGTTTGTCTTCAATACAGAATTATGAACAATGGTTCAACTGTATGGCCAACGTGTACCATTTTAGAAATTGATACAAAACACCGCCGATAAAAAGCTTTATATGAAAAAAGGTTATAGCTTTTTTGGGGACACAATGAGCCAATTTTTTGACGAATTTCTATATTTCTTAATAAATAAATACATGTACATACCTTCTTAGCATAGGACATGCCGTCTGCTTCTGGATTCTTTGCTCCGCCCATATTTGATATAATACGCTGATTTAACCATGTATTTTCTGTAATAATACCTTAAATCTGTAATTATTAACAACGTACTACTTGTTTTGTAGAAAAACAAATTGATTTTGATGTCATTTGGAGTGTTGTCTTATCTTATATGTATGCATTCCTAGTCGTCAAAGCACATGTCATTGCAGAAAAGTGTGTTGTTAATTACTCAAGGATGTCTGTAATTAAAATTAAAAGACACTTTTCTCAATTAGCCAAAACGTTTTGTAAGTGGTTAATTATTTTGGGTACACGTGTCAAACTGCAATTACACAGAGTTTACTCAATAAATGACGGTCATTAATTTATCACATTATGCAACAATTAAACAATTAGCAGGATGAAAATACGTGTCTTTAATTAATTGTCACGTTTATGTCGATTTAACTTCATCGGGTATTGTCTTTTCTTTTTAAAGCACAATTTGCGAAATGAATCTATTAACTTGCTAAAAGTATACTTCTCGAAACTATGAAACGCATGAGAGTTTTAATTTATACATGTATAAGTGCTGAGCTACAGGGTAACTATTTGTCAATGGTTATTCAACAACCTGACATATGCTCAGATTTTCTTCTTCAACATAAAATGTTTAGACAAATTTGTTGTTCAACAACTTCAAAGTAAAGTTATTCTTAACGTTTTTGTTAATGTCCAAAAACTATTTTGTATCATAGTTTGGAGACCTTTCTGTTGAAAATGTGTCAGGGTTAAATCGTATACATATACATGCACAGTGCGTTAACTGGAGTGCGGGTATTAGTTACCCGCACTCCAGAGCATGCCCATTGATTGGGTCATTTTTGCTGGGGTTTACATATTGTGACGGCAGAGAAAGGGAAAGCGACAGAAATATCATATTCAGATGTTCGTTCATTGGTTCATTTCTGCCGGGGTTTCATATTGTGACAACAGGGAACGTGTTTTTATGTTAGACTATGATACAAAAGAGAAAGAACACCAAAACACTCGGTAATCTGATTTATACTCGGGGGCTACGCCCCCTCGTACAAATCAGATAACATCGTGTTTCGGTGCTCTTTCTATTACTTAATATACTGTATTGAGTTTAACAATACCATAAAGGTTATTTGGTTCTTTAAAAAAATCTTACTTTTGGAAAAAGGCGTTAAATGAAACAAACAAACAAACAAACAAACAAAAATATCTGCAAATATGTACAATTTGTATACTGTAAAATATTGACATGTTTTTTTTACAAATGCAAAACTAAAGCTTTTCCCCAGCTCATTATTTACGGGAGTGTAATTATATTGAAAACAGTGGTCAACTTTCATATAATATTACTACTATTGCGCAATAAACAATGCATGAGAATCATTCAATATAGCAGGAAATAAACAAATGTAAATAATTTCAAAGTCAACATTACAAAATACATTGTATAAAAGAAGATGATTTTAAAGTAAAATAAACGGTACATTAACTGAATATTGATAAAGGTTATAAGCTCTAGGTTGGATTCTCATTCATGATTATTAAATGATGTTAGTTACATATATTTTGTGCTTTACCTCTCATTGCAAATGACTTACATTGCAAAGTTAGAGATATTGAAAATTTTTAAATCCCCAGTACATTGCAATCTCTGCAGCAAATCCTTCGGTAGTGAAAAAATCTTAACGTTGTTAATTCTTTCCAATAGTATAGCTTCACATTAAAATTTAACTTCGAAAAATGAATACTTTTTTTAACAAACAACCAAAAGATTTTTCTTTGAAACAAGGTGTTTGCTTATTTCATATATGCTCTTTAATTGGCTTAAAGACATTGCACAATATCTATGAAATTTTACATATAGAATAAAATGTCAACTTTTAATATCTTTTTTTTTCAGGATTTTGATGCATACATCATTGTTGAAAAAAGAGGAGTTGAATGAGAGATTGAGACATTTGTATGCATAGATTTTACTGTATAAACTTGTTGTATGATAAACTTCAAAAATAGTGATAAACTTTAATGCAAGTTGTTGTATGATAAACTTTAACGCATCCGCGCAGTCTGATCAGGATCCATGCTGTTCGCTATCAGTTTCTCTACTTGTAATAGAGTTGGTAGCGAACAGCGGATGCGCAGGCTGGTCTGGATCCATGCTTGTCGCAAACGCACTATGTTGGTTTTGTCGTGGCACGGCTCATTTATTGAGTTAAACAATGAAAACAAATAAAACAGCTTAATATTTTCACTTGAATCAGAAGTAGTAATGAAAAAGCAAATCCCATTGGCAATTTTGGAAATTTTAAGTTAAGGTGAATAGTTTGTCATTTAGGTACATTAAGACCCATTTGGACAAATTCTGAAAGAACTGGTATGTATAAACACTTATACGTTGCTGATTGTACCTCGAAAGTATGGCATTTTATCTCTACCGGGAAAATAAAACGCACTATGTTGGTTTTGTCGTGACACGGCTCAAATCATACATAATCCTCTGAATCATGAGAGTTTGTGGTAGTCCATAGTTACTATAGCTACCTTTCTGGTTTCACCATTATCAAAATCTCAACTGACTGTTGTTATCTTTTATCATCTGTTATCATTACTTAAAGAAATGCAAACTTATCAACTTAAATTTCTGTAAGACGAACGTGTGGAAAGCCATGTCACAGTCGTGAATCCAACTATATTTAACTACTCCCGCTAGTGAGCAAAATATATACATTGTTCACAGTAGGGGTATATAGCTGCTTTTGGTTGCTATTTCCGTCTGTAAATAACTTTTAAATAAAAACTTTTTATTCTTTGTTGTAACCTATTGCGATTCCCCTTTCACCGCTACACTTTTATATTAGGATAATGTAAAGACCTAAACGTGTAACACAAATTGTTTGAATTGTTAGTTTCAATGAATTGTTAGTTTCAATTTTTTGTTATTAAATTTTACATTGCATTCAAAGTTGAAAGGAAATTCTAAAAGGCTGATCGATAATATACCAAGTATTGGTCTGTTACTTAAGTCTTAGATTGTGCAACGACTGTATCACATTTAGTATAGATCCTATATCATATCTAGCTCAAAGAATTTGTATCATATTTATTGAGTTAAACAATGTAAACAAATAAAACGGCTTGAAATTTTCACTTCAATCAGAAATCATAAGGTAATAGCAAATCCCATTGGCAATTTTGGAAATTTTAAATCAAGGTGAATAGTTTGTCAACAGGATCCGGTTTAAGTACATTAAGACCCATTTGGACAAATTCTGAAAGAGTTTACAATTTTATACTGGTATGTATAAACAGTATACGTTGCTGATTGTACCACGAGAGTAGGGCATATTATCTTTACCGATTTTAACCAGGGAAGTTAGAGAAAACCTTATTAAGTTTTGCAATTTATTATACATTGACAAACCAATATCTACAAAACATATTCAAACATATATTCTTATGTCATAACTTAAAAAGTTAATAAATGTAGCACATTTGATATATCTTCTCCTCTTCAGAAGTCATTTATGAACACGGTAGTCTAAAATGGCCGCCATGGAACTTCTTTTATAACGTGACCGATTTCATTTTCCTTTCCGTCTCCAATTGTTACCACATCTATACAATTGTCTTCGTCATTTTCGTCGTTATCTGAGCAAGAATCATACACCTTATTGTAATCGGATAAGGAACTGTAAGAATCACTCGAAGATGTGGTTGCAAGTGAAGAAGTGCTTGAGAAGCTTGAAGAATAACTGGAATCGAGACTCGCGTGCACAAATGATGACGTAAGTTCCGGAAGTGCTTGAGTACTGTTTAAAATTGGTGAATATCCTGATAAATTTAATTCTGGTAATGACGTATTAAAGGTGTCACTTGGTCTTAAAGGAGTAGAAAGACTATTTGTTTGTATGCTTTGGTTGGTGCTCCCATGATTACTGTACCGAGTTATTGCTGGCGCCTGTCGTCTGCTGCTCATGAGGAATGAATTGTGTAGATGATTGCTAAGGGAACCAGTCACAGCGTCACCAGTTCTTGTATTCTTTGTCAAATACGTCACGGCTTTTCGCGCACATGCCTTGTAGCCTGCGTTATAGGCAGCAGCTTCTTTTGCCATGGTAACAGATTGTTGTTGCTGTTGTAATTGCGTGAGGTGATACACCGTCAACTCTAGGATGTCTGCTTTGTCCACTCTTGTCATTGGAGCAGTCTGAAATAAGCAGAAATCAGTACATAATGTTTATTTTTTCTTCTTACCTTTACAAGGATTTTCAGTTCTTAATAACCAATACTACAGTATATTTATAAATGTTTGTTGTCGAAATTATCATTCTGTCAAACTTGCAAGCCTATAAAATTATATATAAATATATATATTTTTTAAAATATATCCTCGGAAAATATACCGAGGGGTTGGAGCTTAATCGTAAATTGCGTTATTTTTTACGACAGAATACATTTTGAAACTTCAAAATACTTAATGAAGAAAAAGCGTCATCTTTTAATGTTTGGAAAAGTCTGTCTTTCTTTTGCAAGAATAGAAAATTTTACTTACATTTTGTTGAATAGTCTTTGCGATAAGCGACTTCAGGTGTGAAATACTTTTATTTATTCTTTCCCTCCGTTGTTTTTCAATCATTGGCTTCCGAATCTGCAAGAAACAAAATTTGGATTTTATCTTATGTGTGAGTAATGTAAAGTGTTTAAGAATTGCTATTACAGTCATGTTATCTTCGATTCGACTAAAAATAGTATTTTTCATCAACAGGAGTTTCATTTGTACATATATTACAAAGACTTTGACGTAAGAAAGTTTTCATACTTCAATATCACTGTAAATAAAACCTTTTTTTGCAAAGTAATCTCAGTTTGAAGCCACTGTATGAAATTATAATATGCGTTGCTTCTTAAAGAAAAATCTTAAAAACCGCATGCTTCTGTGTAACCAAAATGTGTACATTAATTTTTTTATGATTATCAATAATGTTTTACCGATTCCCCGTATAAACTTCTATATTATGTTGATTTCTAAAAAAAAATATTCAACCTCAGAAATGACTACGATTTTTATTTTGAAGAAAATGCAAACGTGTCATAATTAATATGCAAACGTGTCATAATTAATAGTGATTTTAGATCACGTTAGATGCTTATCACAAAAAGAAAGCAGCGTGTAATATGAAATTATTTATAAAAAAAAATAGCCAAAAGATAAACACATTGGTAACAGAGTACTAATACCAATGGTTCAACTGTATGACAATGTGGTACCATTTTAGAAATTGAATAAAATGCCAACGATAAAAAGCTCTGAATAAATAAAGAGTATAACTTTTTGGGGACATAATGAGCTATTTTTCTAGAAGAATTTCTATATTTCAAAATAAATAAATGCATACCTTCTTAGCATAGGACCTATCTTCTGCTTTATAATTCTTTGCTCCGCCCATATTTAATATAAGACGCTCGTTTAACCCATTGCTTCATGAGCATTTTGTGAAAAATGGCTGTTTTCATTGAAAAGTCTCCCGTTACAAGTTCAAATTGCTATAATACTATTAAAACTGCTTCAACACTAATCAAACTTGGCACAAATGTTGACTGGACCATTGTCCTTGCAACAACATGCTCAGACTTAAATTTTCTGTTACCATGGCAACGAGGGGACATCTCAAAATTGCCAAAAATCACTATTTTGCGTTGATTTTTTCCATCAAAATTGATTTCAAAGTGCTGCAACTTATCAATGGATTGAGATAGAGTCAAATGCTTTTCAGCGTTGGTTACACGTTACCTTATGATCAATCTGGGGTCATTTACAGCCTCTCACAAGTCCAAAATTTTCTTGGCGATGAGGGGGACTCCGCCCCCTTCAAACCCCCCAAAACAGAAGGGGGCACATCCCCCTTCTGGCAACCCCCTGATGTATCTTTTGGTTGGCGGGCCGCGCCGAAAAAGAGGTCAATTTGTTTAACAACATTTCTCAAACAAAAACAAGTGTTTGGGGCCTAAATAAGGCATTTTTTCATCATTTGAGACAACAAAAAAAGGGGGGGGTGAAAAAGGCGTTAAAAGGCGTGTATATGAAGTAATGGGTTAACAAAATATTTTCTGTATTAATAACTTAAATCTGCAATAAACAACAACGTACTACTTGTTTTGTAGAAAAACAAATTGATTTTAATATCAGTTGGAGTGTTGTCTTATTTTATATGTGTGCATTTCTGGTAGTCAAAGCGCGTGTCATTGCAGAAAAGTGTGTTTTTAAGGATGTCCGCAATTAGAATTAAAAGACATTTTACTCAATTAGTCAAAACGTTTTGTAAGTGGTTAATTGTTTTTTCATACACGTGTCAAACTTCGCAATTACTTAGAGTCTACTCAATAAATGACGGTCATTAATTTCTCATTTTATGCAACAATTAAGCAATTAAGTGAATGAGAATGCGTGTCTTTAATTAATTTTCATATTTGTTGATTTAGCTGTATGCAAATTATTACTTTTACCTTCATAATACTTTACTACAAAATGTTACTTTTTTAATATTTAGGCGTATATTTTTTCAAAATTACAAATTGGAATAGAACGGAGAAATGTTTCGCAGAACATGCATCCAAATCTTTACATAAACTATTTTTAATTTTGATAAGTATGAATTTTCTACTCGTGAAAAAAGTAAACGTTTTGATTCGTTAGTTGGTACTGTTCAAACTACTGTTCAGAAGTCTGGGGAATGAATACAGGGACAGATATAGAACTTATTCATACAAATTGTGTGGAAAACTTTTATATGTTAATAAATCAACTAATACTAGTAGTCTCTACAGAGAATTAGAATTAGGGAGAGTTCCTATGATTATTTGTAGAAAAATAAATATGATGGGATATTGGATCCATTCTTTGCAAAGTCAAATTAATATCATGCTTAAGAACAATGCCAACAATAATATAACATACGATAATTTTCAAACTGGGCTTTTTTTTCCAGTTCATGTTAAATGTTGAATTCTGCTTAAGCCGGATGCTAGGGGGCGTGGACGGTAGTTTGCACTTGACAGTACGGTCCATGAACAGGCCCAGTCAAACCGAGCCTGCAACATTTTCAATTTTGCCGTGTTGGGCTTTCTTTAGGGATTCTTATTTCTCTCTATTTTTTCAGATTATACGAATCTTGCACTGGCTTTAGCACCTAAAACTCATTAAATAACCTTTTTAACGAGTATTTTGAAGTAAATACAGATGTTTTCCGACGAACTCTGTGACAGTCATCACAAGATCTCCTGAACAAGTTATCATAAGAACTCCATCCTTCGTGTAACACTTCATCCCCCGTGTTACTGCGGGTTTAAACAATCTTTTAATTTAGAAACATATTTAAATTCAATAAGTGAGAGGAAATTTCAGATTACCTTAAGTAGATTTAGATTATCTTCGCATAAGTTAGAAATAGAAAGAGGTAGATATCTTAATTAGAACAAACTAATAGAATATGTAAATTTTGCAACCAAGGTAATATAATTGAAGACGAGTATCATTTTCTTCTTGTCTGCCCAATAAATCGAAAAATAAGGAAGAAGAATTAAAACCATATTTTTGTAGGTGGCCAATATAAAATGTAAAATTCTGTGTTTTTACCAATTTAGCTTCGTCACATCAAACGTTATTGTGAATGTAAAGAAACTGACGTTTTTTTTCAGTTTATACTTTATAAATTGCTTGTTGTTTTTAGTTTGAAATGATTTGCTTTAATTTATATTAAACTGAATAATGATAAAATGAAAAAAATATAAGCTCAAGGCTTGCGTGTCACTTATGATTCATAAAAGTTACATGCTTATTGTACTCTACTTCTCATTGCAAATGAGTAACATTGAAAATTTCTAGAAATTGAAAATTTTTAAATCTCTAGTACAGTGCAACTTCTGCAGTGAAGCCCATTGCACGGCAAAAAAATCTCAACAGTATTAATTGTTTCCCATAGTATAACTTTACATAAAATTTACCCTTGTAAAAGTAATACCTTTCAACAACAACCAAAGTTTTGTCTGTAAAACAGGCTGGTGCTGATTTCACAGATGTACTGTAATTGGATAATGACATTGTATTATATCTATTGAATTATATATAGACTTAATTAAATGTGAACTTTTATTATCTTTTTCAGGAATTTGATGCATATAAGAAACACACTACAGCATTGTTGAAAAAAGAGAAGGAGCTAAATGAGAGACTGAGACATTTGTGTGGATAAACTTTAATGTAGTGTATGATAAACTGGAACAATAGTGATAAACGTTAATGTATAAACTTGTTGTATGATAAACCTGAACAATAGTGATAAACGTTTTGAAACACAAATTTTAATGCAAATTGCTGCATGATAAACTTGACAATTGTGATAAACTTTAATGCAAGTTGTTGTATGATAAACTTGAACAGTAGTGATAAACTTTAATACAAGTTGTTCAGTGATAAACATGAACAACAGTGGTAAACATTAATGCAAGTTGTTGTATGATACACTTGAACATTAGTGATAAACTTAAATGTATTGAGTTGTATATGAACTTTAATACAAGTTGTTTTATGAGAAAGCGAACAATAGTTATAAACTTTTTATGGTCAACATGTCATATGAAAAACTAAACACCTGTTCCGTTTTTAATGTAAAGACAATTAATCAACGTATATTCAGATTCTTTACATGAATATATATAAATATCTTAACTTTATGGAATTTCTTTTTGACAAAATGATTTTGCTTTGATTAAAATTTTAAGTATAAATTGGATATTTATGTAAATTGCTTTTAAGTTCAATAATTATTTATAGTGATTAGTGCTATGCTATGTGATATTTTATGTAACTTACTTTAATTGATAGGAAATATATGAAAATAAAGAAATTAAAATCAAAGATATTTTTCTTCATCAATAATGTGAATTAATTGTGGGGAATTATTTATACTTTATTGCCAGACTTGAACTCAATGTTTGCCATGATAAGGTATCATTTTAATTTCTCTACTATTTTATGAATATGATGTCGATGATGCATGACGTCATTGTTTATGTGTTTTAGAGGATAGGCTGTTTCCCTTGGATACATAATATTTAGAGGATGATTTTGAAAACTTGCAGTGAATTTTCATGACTTAAGGGATTGGATTAACAGTATTATTGGATTTGAATCATACATACTCCTCTGAATCATGAGAGTTTGTGGTAGTCCATAGTTACTACAGCTACCTATCAAATCTCAACTGACTGTTGTTATCTTTTATCATCTGTTATCGTTACTTAAAGAAATGCAAACATATCAACTTATATTTCTGTAAGACGAACTTGTGGAAAGCCATCGCCACAGTCATGAATCCAACTGAATTTAACCACTTCCGCTAGTGAGCGCAAAATATAGACTTTGTTCACAGTAGGGATAGGCCTACATAGCTGCTTTTGGTTACTATTTCCGTCTGTAAATACATGTTAAATAAAAATGAACTTTTTATTCTTTGTTGTAACCAATTGCGATTCCTCTTTCACCGCTACACGTTTATATGAGGATATGAGGATAATGTGAAGACCTAAACGTGTAACACATATTGTTTGAATTGTTAATTTCACTTTTTGTTTTTAAATTTTACATTGTATTCAAAGCTGAAAGGAAATTCTAAAAGGCTGATCGATTATATACCAAGTATTGGTCTATTACTCAAGTCTTAGGTAGTGCAACGATTGCATCATATTTAGTATGGATCCTGTATCATATCTAGCTCAAAGAATTTGTATCATATTTATTGAGTTAAACAATGAAAACAAATAAAACGGCTTGAAATTTTCACTTTAATCAGAAATCGTAAGGAAATAGCAAAAACCCCATTGGCAATTTTGGAAATTTTAATTTAAGGTGAATAGTTTGTCAACAGGATCCGGTTTAGGTACATTTAGACCCATTTGGATGAATTCTGAAAAGAGTTTACAATTTTATACTGGTATGTATTAACAGTATACGTTGCTGATTGTACCACGAAAATAGGGCATTTTATCTCTACCGATTTTAACCAGGGAAGAAAAAAAAACTTAATGTACGTTTACAATTTATTATACATTTCCAAAACAATATTTACAAAACAAATTCAAAAAAATATTCTTATGTCACAACTTAAAAAGTTAATAAATGTAGCACATTTGATATATCTTCCCTTCTTCAGAAGTCAATTATAAACACTAGTTTAAAATGGCCGCCATGGAACTTCTTTTATCACGTGACCGATTTCATTTTCCTTTCCAGTTCCAATTGTAACAACATCTATACAATAGTCTTTGTCATTTTCGCCGTTATCTGAGCAAGAATCATTCACCTTACTGTATTCGGATAAGGAACTGTAAGAATCACTCGAAGATGTGGTTGCAAGTGAAGAAGTGCTTGAGAAGCCTGAAGAAGAACTGGAATCGAGACTCGCATGCACAAATGATGACGTAAGTTCCGGAAGTGCTTGAGTACTGTTTAAAATTGGTGAATATCCTGATAAATTCAATTCTGGTAATGACGTATTAAAGGTGTCACATGGTCTTAAAGGAGTAGAAAGACGATTGATTTGTATGTTTTGGTTGGTGCTCCCATGAGTACTGTAGCGAGTATTTGCTGGCCCCAGTCGTTTGCTGTTCGTGAGGAATAAATTATGTAGATGATTGCTAAGGGAACCAGTCACGGTGTCGCTTGTCCTTGTATTCTTCGCCAAATACGTCACAGCTTCTCGTGCACATGCCTTGTAGCCTGTATTATAAGCAGCAGCTTCTGTTGCCATGGTAACAGATTGTTGTTGCTGTGTTAATTGCGTGAGGTGATACACCGTCAACTCTAGAATGTCTGCTTTGTCCACTCTTGTCATTGGAGCAGTCTGAAGAAGAGAAAACATCAGAAATTAATGCAAATTGAGTTCTTTTTTACCTTTACAAGTTATATGGATCTTCAGTTTTTAACAAATACTGCAGTATATAAATGTTAGTAGTATAAATTGTCATTCCGTCGAATTTACATGCATATATATAAAATGATATAATTATATATATTTAATCTATCATCTGTGCATATACCGATTTGTTGCTTAATCGTAAATTGTGTTTTTATTCGGCAGAATACCTTTTAAAACTCCTGTATAATTCTTTAAGAACAAAAAGCGTCAATTAGTAATAATTGAATAAGTATGTTTTATTATTGCAAAATAGAAAATTGGACTTACATTTTGTTGAATAGTATGTGCGATTAACGACTTCAAATGTGAAATACTTTTATTCATCCTTTCCCTCCGTTTTTTCTCAATCATTGGCTTCCGGATCTGAAAAAAAAATAATTAAATCTCATGTGTGAGTTATGTGAAGTGTATAACAATTGCTATTAGAGTCTCAAGTTATCTTTGCTTCCACTTAAAATAGTCCCATTTACATCTACGGGAGTTTCATTTGCTCGCACACTGAATAGAGGTTTGGCTAAGAAAGTGTTCATACTGAAATATCATTGTATTTTAACATAATTTGCGTAACTTTGATAATGTCAGTTTAAAGCCCCTATGTGAAATTATAATATTGTTGGCTTCTTAAAGTAAAATATTATACAATGCATGCTTCTATAAAACAAACTTGCATACATTGTGTTTTTTCTTCTTTACCGAAGTACCTGTATCAAAGTATCTAAATTATATTGATTTCTAAAAGACATATTAAGCCTCAGAAATGACTCTGATTTTCACTTTGAAGAAAAGGCAAACGTGTCACAATAAACAGTGTATGTTAGATGCTTATCACAAAAAAGAAAGCAGCGTGTAATGTGAAATTATTTGTCACAAAGATTGCCAAATCATAAACAAATTTGTAGTTTGTCTTCAATACAGAATACAAAACAAGGACAACGGGTATCATATTTGAAACTGAAACAAAACGATAAAAAGCTTTACATAAATAAAGATAATAGCTTTTGGGGGACTTTCTGGAAAAAAATATAAATTTCAAAGTAAATACATACCTTCTTAGCATAGGACATGTCGTCTGCTTTTGAATTCTTTGCTCCGCCCATATTGAATATAAGACGCTAGTTTAACCAAGTGTTTTCTGTAATAATACCTTAAATCTGTAATTAACAACAACGTACTACTTGTTTTGTAGAAAAACAAATTGATTTTGATGTCAGTTTGAGTGTTGTCTTATTTTATATGTGTGCATTTCTAGTCGTCATAGCACATGTCATTGCAGAAAAGTGTGTTGTTAATTACTCAAGGATGTCCGTAATTAGAATTAAAAGACACTTTACTCAATTAGTCAAAACGTTTTGTAAGTGGTTAATTGTTTTGGATACACGTGTCAAACTTCGCAATTACTTATAGTATACTCAATAAACGACGGTCATTAATTTCTCACTTTATGCAACAATTAAACAATTAGCAGGATGAAATGCGCGTCTTTAATTGATAATCATATTTATGTCGATTTAGCTGCATATTTCATTTTTTTTTTATTTACTTAGACCATGTAAACATGACAACATGAGGTAATTATACAATTACATGTACATAATAAATGAGGCTTCAGAATCAGACAGTATTAAGATAACATGATATATAAATTGCTAACATAAATATTGCGGGATAGTCAGTATTAAAACAAAAACTTCAAAAGAGTTCTCCGCAACAATAAATTTATACAAATTTTGGCTCATACGAATCATAATTTAATTTCTTTAATAAATAAGCAAAGTTTCTTTTTTGTAATCTGGAAGGTTAACATCATGATCATAAGTAGATCAATATAATGTTTACTATGTTTCTTTAAATAGTTAGGTTTCAAAAAACGTTTCCTGCTGTTACCAAAACAGTAACTCAAAAATATAATGAAATTCATCACCAATGGATCTATCACACAATGTTAAGACACGCCCGTTAAGTACAATCATTCCAACTTCGGTTTCTACTGAAAATTTGTTATTTCTTGTTTTAAATTTTATCATATATTGTAACAATTTTGATGGAGTTTTTACAAGACATGTTTCAAAACAAACAATTATTTATAATATAATAATATATAATTCGTGCATTTACTCAATTCAATTCAATTCAATATTTTTATTCGGCAAAAACATATAAATGTTCATCGCCAATATAACATATATACAATGGCGGTACAAATACAAAGAGAAAAGCATGAATTCATATTAATTAAATCAGTCGAATTCTTACAATAACAAAACAAAGAGATACTATATATGATCTATAACATACATAAAATAAATCCACAATACACAGTCATATCATGCCTGATAGTTTTCGCGCCAAAGATTAGCATTGTAAACGTATTTTGCAAGTTTATTAATAGTATTACTTTGTTGACAATTTAAAAGAGATTTGAATTGAAACAAATTTGGCCAATGACAATAATAATTAGGTAAAATATTAAGTCTAATCTGTCTGTTAAAAAGGACATACTAAGAGGAAATGATACTCATTTTCTATACTATTCATATTACATTTCGTGCATATTTTTTTGACTTCTATTTATGTTTCTATATCTCCCTTCTTCTATAGCTAAAATTATGAGCAGAACACCGGAATCTAGACAAAGCAATTCTATAGCTATCATATTTTACACAAACTTAAATATTTTTCTAATTCAAAACTGGATTTAAATAAACAGTAAGTATCAAGTTTAGGAGATTCTTTGAGCTCTGAAAACCATTGCTGTAAATATTGGTCATAAATAGTTTCTTATTACTGTTTGAATTTGTAAGTTAGTGATTTCTGTATTATCCCATAAAATAAGAGTATCCTAAATTATCTAATAATTGTTTAACACTTACAGACCAATTGTTAACTAATATTCCATGATCATCACGCATATTAAATACTTTAAAAAACTAAAGAATTCGGGGTTTTCATAATTCTGAACCAATATTTTATCATTCTGATTTTACGACATATAATCATCGGAACTCGTCCAAATTCACCGTAAATCGCAGAACTGGCAGTCTGTTGACGAACTTTTAAAACGTTTTTTAAAAATTTTAAATGAATTTTTTCTATATCGGGTGCCTTTATGTAAACCCCAAATTTCACATCCATAATTCAGAATCGAAGTGATCATGGAATCAAATAACTTAATTTTGTCTTTAATGTCTAGTGATACAGTTTCAAATAGTGAAGTAAGCGAAAACAGAGCTTTCATAGCTTGTCCAGACAATGACTTTTGTGCCTGGAAAAAACTTCCATTAGCAGACAGAGTAACACCTAAATAAGTTAAATTTAGTAACAATTTTAAGTCTATGATTATCATAAAATATATCAATATTTTCAGGTCTATTACCTTTCTTACATATCATCACTACGGTTTTATCAATATTAACACTGATACCCCAATTGCAACAATAAGAATGTAAATTATTTAGAAGGTTTTGTAACCCTTCTTTGGAATAAGATATTAACACCGTATCATCCGCAAAAAGAAGTAAAAAGAGATGTAATTCGTCCATAGTGAACGAGTCAATAGAGTCGTCATATAATAATAATACATGTATATGTATGTTATGATGATGGGTGTTGAGCCCAAGTCAGAAATAAAGTATATGTTATGTTCTGTTCTGTTCTATAAATATTGATACATATCATTTATAAAAAATAAAAACAACAGAGGGGATAATGGTTCGCCTTGTTTAACGCCCTTAAAGCTCTCAAAATTATCACTTAGCTGTCCATTTACACGTACACAAGATTTAACACTTTCATACATTTTCTGTAACATATTGACAAACTTTGTGGAAGCTCCGTAAGATAATAATTTAAACCAGATTCCGTTCCTGTAAACTACATCAAAGGCTTTTCTGAAATCGACAAATGCTAAATATAGCTTCTTTTTATCATGCGAAATAACTTTATCTATGATTGAAGTTAAAACAAAAATACAGTCAATGGTACTTTTATCTTTTCGAAATCAAAATTGAAAATCACTTAACATATTATTGTCCTCGGCCCATTTTCGGAGTCTTAAATCTAATAAAGTTGAAAAGATTTTTGAAAAAATACTACTTAATGTTATTCCTCTATAATTAATGACATTATTAAGGTTACCTTTTTTGGGGACAGGAACAATAACACCTTTAGTCCAACTATCTGGGTAAATACAATGAGTAAACATAAAATTAAATAGTTTGCATAATAACGGTGCAATAATATCTTTACACTCAACAAACATCTCGGGGATTAAACAATCTATTCCACCGCTTTTACCACTCTTTAACATATTTAGAGCTTTCAATACTTCATCAAGGCTAAACAAAATATCAAGTTGTTCAACATTGATATTAACATCACTGTTTAATAAATTTTCAGCATCATCATTTATAAATTCGTTGTCATCAGAAAAAACATTTTTGAAATGATTGTAAAATTCGTCTTTACTAATATTACTCCCTTTTGGCGTTTTTGATTTAATTTTTTAATTTCTTTCCAAAACTTTTGGGGCTGAGTTGAAGCCAAAGTATGTAATTTTTGTCTTTGGTTGGCCTTAAATGTAGCACGTGCCTTGCGCTTAGCCAATCGATATTTACGACGCTTTTCAATGAGCAGTGCACCGTTACAATTGGTTCTATTGTTTTTATAATGCTTATTTACTGAACGAAGCTCACGTCTAGCCGTTTCACATTCCTTCGTGTACCAAGGACTCTTAAACTTACGGTTATTTGACCTAGACACATTAAATGACCTTCCAAAAACGCTATAGGCTTTTTCATAAAGAATAGATGAAAATTTATCTACACCCGTATTATTATCGGTATCATCTGAAATTATGCTATTTACGATTGACTCAAGATTTGTATATTCATTTTCTATCAAAGATTTATATTCATAGCTTCTATCATCATTCCAAATAATTTTATCAATATTTATTTTGTTTACATTACATTATTCAATGTTAGATCACTGTTACAACATAGGTTAAGCTGTATAGGTAAATGACTAGAGCAGGTATATAAATCATGTACAATAAAATCACGTATAACGTGGAAAAAATCTTGCGACATAAGAACGTAATCAATCACGCTATTTCCAGTTGACGACATAAAAGTATAACTACCAACACCTGCATCATCACCAATACGGACATTCACAATTTTTAAGTCGCTGCTTACACAAATATCTAATAACTTCTTACCAGAGCAATTAATCATTTTATCCATAGAAAATCTATAAGGAATATCATTTATGCTAACTTCCGATTCATTTTTATCTAAAGTTGAAATATACTTATCAAAATTATCAGTACATTTTAAAATATCAGACCTTTCACCACACTAGAATTCTCAATACCAGAAAACCACTCATTAAAAAATAAATATGACTGACACATTTATGGTTATGAAATTCATGGTAATTCCAAATGTTGTTAAGTCCACATTCATACAAAAATATTCTGAACAAATTTTATCCACTGAAATCCTAATCTAGGTACAGTCCGGGGTTATTAAAATTATTTAACAAAATACGATATATCAAACACGGTAACTTGTTCTGTCGTGGTATGAGTAAATCAAACCAATATGATATAATTATACATTTAATTTCAAAAGATAGTGGTTTAACACCAGTTACACAGTACACTGTATCGTCTTAAAAAATGACGAATTCGAAATGGCTCTTTTATAACTTGCGAAAAGTGTACTTTTCCAAAACCACCGCCTCCGTGGTCGAGGGGTTATAGAGTCGACTTCTAATCCAGTTACCTCTCTGGCGTGGGTTCGATCCCCGGGAGATGCTTTGGTAGTTTAGCGCGGAGGAAGGTTGTCTAGTACTGGTGTAACTCTCCAGGAACGATGGTTAGGAAACTACCCGCCTATATGACTGAAATACTAGTGGGAAAAGGCGTAAAATGAAACAAACAAACAAACAAAACAAAAACCAAAAACTGAAACATATTAGAGTTTTACTACATGCAGTTTTGTGCTGAGCTTTAGGGTAACTTTTTATGACTTAAGTTCAGACCTTCTTCTTAAAGATAAATGGATCTCAACTTTAGACAGATTTGTTGTTCAAGAACTTCATGGTAAATATATTCTGAAAGTTTTGTGTATGTTTGAATATTTTTAATGTACATTGTATTTAGTGTGACAATACCATTTAGGTCATATAATTCTTTGAACATACCTGCAAATGTGTACAATTTGTAAAATATTGAGATGGAGATTTCAATAATAATTTACATGTTATGAGCGATTAATGGTTAATTTTTCATTATGAGTAACTATATTTCTACTGCGTAACTAACCCAGTAAGGGTAATTTTTGCATATTTTGACCTCTTTTTGTTATTAACGTGGGATGTAAGTGCCATAGATAATGTGTAAATTGCTTCCTTTTGGTTTCTCTACAATGTTATACTTTTAATTACATTTTCAAAAGGGGCGTCCGTGGCCGAGTGGTTAATGTCGTTGACTTCAAACCACTTGCCCCTCACCGCTGTGGGTTCGAATCCCGACAGGGACTTTGGATTCTTTCATGTGAGGAAGCTATCCAGCTAGCTTACGGAACGTCGGTGGTTTTACTCAGGTGCCCGTTCGTGCCTGAAATAATGCACGAAGGGGCACCTGAGGTCTTCCTCCACCAGTAAAGCTGGAACGTCGCGATATGACCTATACTGTGTCGATGTGACGTAAAACCAAAAACAAACAAACAAACAAAACATTTTCAACACTTTCACGAAAATAAGCATTAATCTGGAGGCGTGCTGCTTAAACCCCAATTTCTAAGTGATACTATTAATATTTTAGCATCAGAATATCTTCTTTTCATTGTGCCATCATATTCAATCTACTCTAATGTAAGAAACCGCACCACATCTGATATCTTTGCACATATCTTTGCATCAATGTAAATATCAACATAAACAAGAGCGATCAGTAATCACATGTGTCGCCTCATAATGGCCAATTTCATGTTGGGACAAATTTTGTGACAGACGGACAGACAGACGGACAGTGCACAACTAGACTTGGTACTGATCAATCATGTAAAGTTTGGATAAAATTGCACCAGTAGCTTATGAGGAGTAGTCCGGACAAGCTTTTGCGTATCTGGCAACACACAGAAAAAAACACCTTTTTATCAAAGGGCCATAACTCAGCCAAAAATCATTCAACCGGAAAACCCGTGCAATATGCGCAAGGACTTGAGCTACAGATCAATCCTGTAAAGTTTCATTGAAATTGCATAAGTGGTATAAGAGAACTAGTCCGGACAAACTTTTAAAATTAAAATTATTAAAGGGCCATAACTCTGACAAAAATCATTGAACCGGTAAATGCTGACAATATGCACAACTAGACTTGGTACTGATCATTCCTGTAAAGTTTGGATGAAATTGCACCAGTAGTTTATGAGAAGTAGTCCGGACAAGCTATTGTGTATCTGGCAACACACAGAAAAAAACACCTTTTTATCAAAGGGCCATAACTCGGCCAAAAATCATTCAACCGGAAAACCCTTGCAATATGCGCAAGGACTTGAGCTACAGATCAATCCTGTAAAGTTTCATTGAAATTGCATTAGTGGTATAAGAGAAGTAGTCCGGACAAACTTTAAAATTAAAAATTATTAAAGGGCCATAACTCTGACAAAAATCATTGAACCGGAAAATGCTGACAATATGCACAACTAGACTTGATACTGATCATTCCTGTAAAGTTTGGATGAAATTGCACCAGTAGTTTATGAGGGGTAGTCCGGACAAGTTTTGTGACGGACGGACGGACAGACGGACAGACAGACAGACAGACAGACGGACAGACGGACAGACGGACAGACAGACGACGGAGAAGTGATCCCTATATGTCGCCACTACTCCGTAGAGGCGACACAAAAATGCTTTACTAAATGTACCTCTGACGACAATAAGTACACTCTTGTTAATTTACATGCTTCTTAGAAGAAATTGATTATTCATCACGTTTATATCTGCATATTTGAAATTGTTGTTCGGTGTTTCATTCACGTGTGCATTGACCAAAGGTCATTACTTACTAATTTGCTGAAAAAAATGAAACCCGATTAATACTACCAACCACAGAAACAGCATGAAAAGATGAAAATAAATATAGAAAATTACGTATCTACTTTTGTCCGGAGTCCGTTGTCGGTCGTCATGCGTCAACAATCATCTTATTCTCTGAAACTGCTGGGCAGATTTACCTCAAACTTGTTCTGTAGCATCCTTGGGACAGTTACACTTAAATTTGCTCATGTTATTTCAGTTGACCCCTTTTAGGGGTCAACAGAGCTTAAAATAGAAAAACTTTTAAACATCTTCTATTACTAAATTAAATGATGGATGATCACAAACTTTTGTCTGTAGCATTCTTAGGTAGTCATCTAGTATGAAGTTAGATTTAACTTACTAGTTTGAGTGTTTCTCTATTGAAGAATTATTTGAATATTACTTAATGAAGGCCTTATTTTATTTCTTGGGGAAAAACACTGATCTACAAATGACACTGCAGAAATAGTACAGATTCTAAAGCTAAAACAGAGGATGTATTTATTTTTACCATTGCATTTGTGAACACTAAATAGTTGCTAAAATAGATTTTATTCTTTACAAATGAACTTTGCCATTGTGCAGTAATATCTAGTTAGGGCCTATTTTAGCATGTCAAATGAAAGACAATAAGCAGATACAAAGCACATTACGTCAAATTAATACTTCAAAATCCCTGAAAAGCAAACAGGTCATGAATTAAGAATTTCTCTTTATTTAAAAAAATTGCACAACATGTCCACATGTATTGAAGACATTCCAACATGAGTTGTTTCCCTGTCATTATTAGACTATAATTTGAAGAAATGCCATGGTCTGGGGCATTTAAACTTTAGCGGTCCCTAAAAGGGGCCAATCAAACTAATATGGGCACACCTGATAAAAAAACTACCTAAAATGCTACAGATAATGTTTGGTAGTCATACATAAATTAGTTCTGCAGAAGGAGACGTAAAATGGTTATTCTATTTCTTGCTTTAGCGGCACCTAAAAGGGGCCAATCAAATTCATATGAGGAAATTTGATAAAAGACTACCTTATAATGCTACAGACAAAGTGTGGTGATCATCCATCAATTAGTTCAGTAGTAGAAGCTGTTAAAATGTTTTTTTCTATTTTTAGCTCTAGATCGAGGCCCCGAAAAGGGGCCAAGCAAATTAATTTGAACAAATTTGATAACAGACCATCTAAGAATGCTACAGACAAAGTTTAGTGATAATCCATCGATTAGTTCAGTACAAAAAATGTTTTAAGGTTTTTATATATTTTAGCTATAGCTGCCCTTAAAAGGGGCCAATCAACTTAATAAGAGCAAACTTGATAAAAAGCTATCTAAGTGTGCTTCAAACAAAGTTTGGTGATCATCCACCCATTAGTTCAGTAGAAGAATACGATTAAAGTTTTATTTCTCTATTTTTAGCTTTAGCGGTCCCTAAAAGGGCCCAATCAAATCAATATGAGCCAATTCGATTGGAGACTACCTAAGAATGCTTCAGACAAAGTTTTGTGATCATCCATCTTTTAATTTGGTAGTAGAAGATGTTTAAAAGTGTTTCTATTTTTAGCTCTGTTGACCCCTTATAGGGGCCAACTGAAATGACAGGAGCAAATTTAAATGTGACTGTCACGAGGATGCGACAAATTTGAGGTAAATCTACCCAGCAATTTCAGAGAAGAAGACGATTGTTGACGCATGACGACGAACACCGGACCATCCATTTTGATACTAATAGCTCATTGGCTTCTGGTGAGCTAATAAAAGATAAAAAAAAATCGTAAAATCATATATAAAAAATGAAGACCATTGTTTTGGTTTATTAAAAGCCTTAATTTAGGTATGAAACAGTATTACAATTATAACTCACAATATATTTGGTGCACTCAGAATAATAAACAAAAATAGTACGAAGCATATACTAACTTGCTCAAGTACTCAAGTACTAAAGACTGAATAACCGACAATCAAATGAGATAAGTGAGAAAAAATAGGAGCAGCAGCAGCAGCAACAACAACAACAATAAAAATAAATAACATTGTAATAACACTTAGAATGAAGAAATCAAAACAAAAGACAAAATCTACATCTGAAACAAAATTAAACAATAATAAATAGTTTTAATTATATGTTCTTTCACTAATTAAAATAGAGTATTCAAAGAACCAATATATGCCTTAGATTTTTTGATGTTAGGAGCTCGATATACGGAAACTAAACAAGTGCACGTTGAATAATGGCAATATTTGCTGACAAAAGTGTGAATTACCAAAGGACTGAAATTTCTTTAAATTTAAAAGAAGCTCGTATACAATGTATAATGTATAATGTTTTTACATGTAGTCTATGATAATTGAGCCGTGACATGACATTTCCAACATAGTGGATACATTTGAAATTTTACTCTTTTTTTTCCCCAAAGATTCTTAAAATGCTTTCTTTTCTGAATCATTCAAGATAAATTTTATTATTTTTGAACAATGAAAACCTGATGATCATTATTGGCGACGTCGTTTTATTTGGCGTCAGTGAGACGTCATTAAAAATGCAACGTCACGAGGATTAAACTGAATCATCGTTTTTCTTGACATATACTCCTATATGTATAAATGTATCTTCGTACCCAAAACGCATGCAAAATTTAATATTGAAATTATTGACAATGTAGCTCACATTTTTTATAACGACTCTATTACACAAACTTTGTTCAAGAGTACCATATCAAACGTAAGCCATCTAAAGTTGATGTATCGACTTGTTGCATGGTCGGACAAATAGAGCTATACAAGTACGTTAGTACGCTATGTGGCGGTAATATATTTGGCTTTCCTTCATTAGCTCACGCAGTAAGATTGTCAACAATTGTTCGTCACCATCTAGAATTGTCCTCAGTTACATCACCTTGTCTTTAGTGCTAAATTCTGACGACGTTTATTGAAGATATAGAGGATATTGCATGAGTGTAGGTTCAATACTTGATTTATTGAACGAGTTGAATAAAATTATATTATGCGAGCCTCTTGCGAGCAAAACATTATTTTATTCAACGAGTTCAATATATTCAGTAATGAACCTACACTAATGTAATATTCTTTTTTTCACACATATCCAAATTTAAGTGAATTTTTTTTCATTGACGCGGCTAAAGTGTAAAGGTAACATTTAGCGCGTCTTTATACAATACCGTTTTTAGGGAGTCGCAAATTCGGCAATGGTATGTGATAAATAACGAAACAATGATATTGCATTTTGACGACAAGAGACTTATATGGACTTTTATCCCATACAGTTCATTGCATACTGTAGGCTTAAATATGGAATAAGGAAAAGTTGCAAATCTGTTAAACGTATATCAAAATATTGAACCCTGAACACATAGCAGCAATTTGTAATTATTGTTTCAGAATGTTTTCCAGCCAAACCATGTTCATTCTGGATATTTCACTGCTTCATGTTCGGTTGAATAAACCATAATCAGAATTGCCATAAACAGATAATTAGAGACAATTTTACATGATACATTTTTTGTCACATGATACATTTTTACGAAAGCCTAATAGTGTCAAATGAAATAAAAAATAAAAATGCAAAGGCGTTATAACGCGAATAAAGGCATTATTACGCAAATCAAAAGGCGTAAGAACGCGAATAAAGGCGTAGCAACGCGAATCAAAAGGCGTAATAACGCGAATAAAGGCGTAGCAACGCGAATAAAGGCGTAGCAACGCGAATCAAAAGGCGTAATAACGCGAATAAAGGCGTTATATCGCGAATCAAAAGGCGTAGTAACGCCTTTATTCGCGTTATAACGCGAATCAATAGGCGTAGTAACGCGAATAAAGGCGTTATAACGCAAATAAAAAGGCGTAATAACGCAAATCAAAAGGCGTAGTAACGCGAATAAAGGCGTAGTAACGCGAACCAAAAGGCGTAATAACTCAAATTAAAACACATTATAATGCCAATTTAATACCATATTTATACTAATCAAATTTGCGAGAAAGGAAGACCAATATTGATCTGAATTTATTGCTCAAGATATAAACTCGTATACAATAATACAATATACATTTACAATAACTTTCATTCCATTTGCACAGTAATTATGCAAACTATTTGTCATAAACTAATAAAGACTCTTTAATATTTGCCAATATAAGATGACTTGGTGACTTATAGGTTATAAAGTGTTACCTCCTTGAAATAACAATCCTCCTATGAAGTTTGAATATTGTGGGCCAAATGGAACTTAAGTAATGCTCCCGAAACCAAATTGCTTACGGACGGACGGACAGACAGACATACAGACGGACGGACGCACGTACGGACGCCAGGGGGTATAACATAATATGCCCGAAATTCTTTCGGGCATATAATAAAACGTACATCTAGATCAATTCATTTAAATCAACATTGTTCTTCCTTCCATACATTAATAGGCCACTGTTTGGAATTTATATGGTATTAAATTAGCGTTATAACGCCTTTTGTTTTGCGTTATTACGCCTTTTGGTTCGCGTTATTACGCCTTTTGATTCGCGTTATAACGCATTTATTCGCGTTAGTACGCCTTTTGATTCGTGTAATTACGCCTATTGTTTCGCGTTATAACGAGAATCCAAAGGCGTAATTACGCGAATCAAAAGGCGTACTAACGCGAATAAAGGCGTTATAACGCGAATCAAAAGGCATAATTACGCGAATAAAGGCGTTATAACGCGAAACAAAAGGCGTAGTAACGCCTTTATTCGCGTTATAACGCGAATCAAAAGGCGTAATAACGCGAATAAAGGCGTTATAACGGGAATAAAAAGGCGTAATAACGCGAAAAAAGGCGTAGCAACGCGAATCAAAAGGCGTAGTAACACCTTTATTCGCGTTATAACGCGAAACAAAAGGCGTAATAACGCCTTTATTCGCGTTATAACGCGAATCAAAAGGCGTAATAACGCGAAACAAAAGGCGTAGTAACGCCTTTATTCGCGTTATAACGCGAAACAAAAGGCGTAATTACGCGAATTAAAGCGTTATAACGCGAATCAAAAGGCGTACTAACGCGAATAAAGGCGTTATAACGCGAATCAAAAGGCGTAGTAACGCCTTTATTCGCGTTTTAACGCGAATCAAAAGGCGTAATTACGCGAATAAAGGCGTTATAACGCGAATCAAAAGGCGTACTAACGCGAATAAAGGCGTTATAACGCGAATCAAAAGGCGTAATAACGTGAATAAAGGCGTTATAACGCGAATCAAAAGGCGTAATAACGCGAACCAAAAGGCATAATAACGCAAAACAAAAGGCGTTATAACGCTAATTTAATACCATATAAATTCCAAACCGTGGCCTAGTAATGTAAGATAGGAAGAACAATTTGATCTAAATAAATCGATCAAGACGTACGTTTTAATTCTGTACGGATACGTCCTAAGGCAACAGTCTGATTTTTTGAATCTTTTATTAGGAAATGCTTTCGTCAGATTAAAGGTTAACTTTCACCCAACTATAGATACTTTTCTACATAGACAAAGAAGGGAATGTCTCCTATTATTGTGACTTTACTGAAACACTATCCCCCATTTAAACATACTTATCAATAATCACCCTAATGTGACTAACTTATACCTTACGTTTTCCCAAATCTTGTTACCTATAGCATATTACCTATAGCTTAATTAGGAATGGCATTCACATAATTAGAAGATACTAGATGTTATAAGGTAATCAAATAGGATATATCCGAAGATAATTGAACATATGACGCACATATAAGATAAGATAAGATAAGATAAGATAAGATAAGATAAGATAAGAAAAGAAAAGAAAAGAAATTCATTTACTATAGTGACATGTGTAAAAGCAATATATGATACATGTGAATTCAGATTAACTGTATTTACGTCCAGTCCAATGGACCTATAAGGCACCCAGACACCTTAAATTGGCAAATATTAAAGAGTCTTCATTAGTTTATGACAAAAAGTTTGCATTATTACTGCGCAAATGGAATGTTAGTTATTGTAAATATATATTATTTTATTCTATACGAGTTTATATCTTGGGAATAAATTCAGATCAATATTGGTCTTGCTTTCTTACGTTACCAGGCCATTTGATTAGTATAAATATGGTATTAAATTGGCATTATAATTCGTTTTAATTGGCGTTAGTACGCCTTTTGGTTCGCGTTACAACGCCTTTATTCGCGTTACTACGCCTTTTGATTTGCGTTATTACGCCTTTCATTTCGCGTTATAACGCCTTTATTCGCGTTATTACGCCTTTTGATTCGCGTTATTACGCCTTTATTCGCGTTGCTACGCCTTTTGATTCGCGTTATTACGCCTTTTGATTCGCGTTATAACGCCTTTATTCGCGTTGCTACGCCTTTATTTGCGTTGCTACGCCTTTTTTTCGCGTTATTACGCCTTTTGATTTGCGTAATTACGCCTTTTGATTCGCGTTATAACGCCTTTATTCGCGTTATTACGCCTTTGTATTTTTATTTTTTATTTCATTTGACACTATTAGGCTTTCGTAAATTTTTTTTCCAGCGGTATAATAATTTTTTGAATTGATAATTTTCTTCTAATGAAGTTATAGATAAAGTAAACATATCTGTATAGTCTCTTGTAATTTGCAGAATCCAAAATTTATTTATTTATTTATTATTTAGAGTTATCATTGCGGTGAAAATTGTTTATTATTTTATCGCAGTTATTGTCTTTGAATCAAGAAATATGCTTTAAAGAACAAGATACACAATGCAATTTTAGGTCATTTAAGGAATCATGAAATAATACGTAGGCCACAAAAAAGTTCGACAAATCTTTGTTTACAACGTTATGAGTGATAAACTCTGAATGATAACGGTTTTATCGCACGAAATAAAAAACCAGACTTTCACTTATTAACATAAACTTTTACAACGGATTGACAGAGTGCATCTAAAATAACAACGCATAATATTGACATAATAATATATCACCACGTGTCTACTGCGTCACAAATGTAGTAGGGACTATTTTGCCTATTTTGAATTTGTTTGGTACCGTAATTTACGTGGATTTTAAGTGCCATATGCAATGTGTAATTTACTTCCTTTGTACACTTCAAACTATTTTACTTTTATATATAATTTCCTTATTGTTGTTAAAATGAGTATGGATCTTGAGGCATTCTGCTTACTTTATGTTTAATGATGTAATTTGAAGGGAATTTCCCTTCAATTTGATATAAAGCAGGACCATGGTACGCGATTTCAACAATTTTAAGCGTCTTACGCACCATTTCACTTCACTTAATTATATACTCTTGTTTGGAGTGTCTGTTATATAAAACACTAGTATCCATATGATGTGATATAGTCCTTGTTATATTTACATTAAAGTGTTTATGCAAATTTATATTCATATCAGCCCCCGACATGTTACAATAAAGAGAAATACTTGAAAAACATCTTGACACTGGAAATAAGATAACAATCAAACGAATACATGTTATTGTTATTGTATTATTTAAAGTAAGTGAGTCCTGAAAGTGTTTTCTGTTGAAAGGACAATATGTCAAGTGTCGTTTGAATAGATGAAATTAGTTTTGTGAACTTATATTTTCCTTGTTATTATCTTTTTTGGTACTTAAACTACGATTTAGCAAGTGTTTTTTCAGGGTTTTAAGGTGAGCAAAACAAGTTCATATGAGCAGTTTTTACTTTATCTTTACGCTGTAAAAATGAGTAATTTCTAGCTATATCTTTAAATTGCGGAAAGTGGTCATCATGCGGTGAAAATGTTTATTATTATAGTTGTTTACATTCAACTGATGCGCTCACTGTTTAAAAACTGCACAATTTTGATTGAAAAAGTGCGCGTCGTATAGCACGTTTCTACGATCACTATGTTGGAAATGCCATGTCACGGCTCATATGCATTCATAAAATTAATGCATACCGGTAATATATTTTCTGTTTAAATGTTATGCATGTTTTTCTGATTCTTATATAAAATACTTAACCTGAAGAATGATTATACATAACAAATATTTCATTTATAGTTCAATAAATGTTTCATATTATCAATAATTATCAAAAAAATTAGAAACAAAATTACTTTTTACTAAATTAACGTTGTCATACAAATCGTTTTTTCTGAAGCTACGTCTTTATGTACATAATAGAATAAGGAGTTGAAATGTCCTGTCAATCAAAGGGTTTTAAATGTATTAGGGGTCTAAGTGGCATGGGTTGAGGAGTCTTAGGGTGGTTAACCATGTTAACCATATCGAACATATCTCATCCTAACAGATTGTCAGACTGCTTTTACTTTGTACACACACTAATGTTCAATGACTGTTTATAATAAATGTATAAAATATTTATATACGTCCTATTGTATTGCAACTTTTAATAATCCTTAGTGGCTTGACGATCTACCCCCAATGGACTAAGTCTGGAAGAGAGATAAAACATTTTGTGGTGTAAAGCCAGAAACAAAACGCTGGTCTGTGGTGTGCGTAAGGATATTTAATATTAAGCATTGATAAGTGAAACTTAATTCTAAAAAAGCGGAAGATTTGATTAGTTTAAACATATTTTATTTCTCAGACTATATATTCATGTTACAATTTACAATGCACACATAGCAATTATATAAATATTCTTAAAAACAGGATTAGAATGAAAAGACAACGTGTCGTATGAAATTCTTCTCCTTTAATTGACATTTGTAGAGAAGGTAAGAGCTTGAATTTTGCCAGACTTTCAGAGTGATGTACTACTATTATACTAAATAGTATATTATTGTAAATGATTCGTCTTGCAAATCGTTCCAAACATTACCAATGACTTATTAAATTTATTTTCATTATTTCAAATAAATGAGATACATTTAATCTTATAGCTATATTTACTACCTGTGAAAAATGTTTACCAAAATATTTAATTAAATAAAAAATCATACATTGATGCATATTTGTTATATTTTATTTGAACAAGAACGTCATTTTATAATAACATTTCCTAATTATTAATTTCAAAAATATGCTTTCAACAAATATTCTCTCAAAGTACGTATATCATGCAAATATGATACATTTGTATTGAGTTATCTCAATTTTCACTCAATATAATCCAATCCAGGTGTAACAACTTAGGTATGTCGAACATGTATACTGATTAATCCTTACAGTATACAATACTATATAAAAAGTAGCCAAAAAGGCCAGGAGATGTAACGTCCAGATACCCTTGGACAGTGTCCCTGTATTTTTTCAGCCCACAATCCACACTCATTCAGTATAGAATACAAACATAGTCTAAACCTTAAGCTGCATGTGATGATATGTGCAGTTACAAAAAAATATACAGACAATTTTAATGGTTGATAAAATATGAAGTATCGAAAAGATTTGGATAAGAAAAGTCATGGAAGAAATTGGTAAGAGATAAACCTTTTTAACTATATTCTTTGAGATGAGATATTTTTTCGCATCAACTTTATATTTGTCTAACGATAAAGATATCTAACGGACATTTATATATAACACACAGGAAAATATGTTCTTATTTTATTTAATATAATATAAACAAGGGATACAAGTCGTGGCCTCGCATTACCAGCACGGTTCGTAAAAATGCATTCCACGTGTAAACTGTATAAAATATCCTCTATTCCATCAAAGTTATAATAGAATTTAATATTCCTAAGTTCTACTACAAAATGTTCATAAAAACCAATAACATTGCAGGAAATAACTAAAATTTCAATAGTTACATTGGTTGTCAAATTGTCGTCCATTATGCATTTGTGTTTATGTTCCGAATATTTTCATTGGCTGATGAAAAAATGCTATTCGACGCGGCTACACGCCGTTATTATCCGGATTATTATTATTATTATTATTTATTAGTAAATGAAATTAACAGTCACTAATAGAAGTTGGGTTTACGCATGGAACATACGGACACTATTTAGAATGGAAGAAGAGGATAGAAATTATCAAAACAAAAACACAAATTGTTTAAACTTGTACCAGAAGTGAAAGATTGCATCATTGATGGTGGTGGATGATTGATATTTAACCGATTACATGATAAAACTTTTATATGAGCATACGTTTGCATTAGATATCGTTTTACACTTGTAATTTAAAAAAAAACCCGAAATTTTACGAACGTGTGCAAGACTGAAAGATGAAAGGTTATTTTTTATGATATCTAGTCCATGTATCAAAGTGGGTCATTTTTTTTAATTATCGGTTCTTTCATGAATGTCCAACAATCAAAAGAAAAAAAAACTGTCATCTACTGCTTTCTATTTACTTTTTCATAAATTGAGTAATTTTGAGTTGTATCCTTTGTTATTTATATATATAATGGGAAAAGAAAAAAATGACAGAAGCCCCTGCGATCTAATATGATAAATTTGAACTCGCTAAAACATGTGACAATGTACCTTGTCTCTCTTTTTTCTTCGACTGTTTGGCTTGGTGTACTTTAACTAAGTTTGATAACATTTTGTTCAAATTCTTTTTGCAAAATATTCAATGTATTTAAAGTGTGTTTTCCCCGGAAGTAAAAAACTTAGTTGACGCCCTCTGCGATATTGTCAAAGAGAAACAACTCTTGCTAAACACATATTTTACAGGAGCGTGTAGTGTCATTGAACGCAATGCAATTGCGATTGTATCCTCAATTTAAATCTATGAAAGAAGAATTATTGCATATTTTTTGTACATATATGCTTGAAATATATTTTATGTGTAGCTAAGAATTGATTTTATTTTTGCTTGTGAACAGATGCGACACTAAATTGTCACCAAACAGATAATGGCGGAGTGTCCCAAGAAAAATTTATTACACACCTGTGGAATCTTATGTATACATTTAGTGACAGTTTTAGGATTTAATTTAGACACTGTTATTCCAGTGGTTAAAGAAGGACCGGATAATAGTTATTTTGGATTTTCTGTCGCACAACATCAGGAATTGAAGAGAATACCAGGAACGCAAAATTTCGATAAAAGTACTGTTATTGGAAATTAGTAAGTATTTATCAATTAAAAATTGTGATAAAATATCTTTTTAAAACCTATACATAAAATGATCACTGGGAAAAATGTGCCCTCATCTAAGCCCTGTTGATGGATGAGGGGCATTATTGGAGTAAAAGCCGGAGGCTGAGCATGTATACTTAGCATGATAGTTGCGACAATAGTTACGTGAGACGCACTCAAATGAAACAGGAAACCCCAATTATGTGGCCGTTCCTTTCCCCGGAAGTGTAAACAAGCTGATTGTCATAGTTTAAAGTATAACTTTGTTGACGAATATACATAAAGGGTAGGGTACAAGAAAATATATATAACGCAAAAAGGGAGGGAGTATACATGCTCAGCCTCCGGCTTTTACTCCAATTATGCCCCTCATCCATTACCATGAGGGCACAATATTTTCGCAAAAGCCTTCGGCTTTACATGTGTACTTAGCATCTTTAAATGTTTTGTCAACAAAGCCTTAACTCTCGGCAATGGGAAACATGAATATAACTATATACTCATCTCATCAAAGGATAAAACTGTTCAAACAATATTCCCTCACAAAAGCAAATTTATTAAGACATATTCAATATACTAATACCTCTACATTCACTTTAATATCTATCAAAGAAAAGCAGAATTTTCAAAAACAAAAAGTATCAAGACTAAACTGGCTGTGCAAAAGACATGTCCCTATTTTCAAGTACCGATCTACAATAGAGTTTATTAAAATAACTATCTGACTTCAAGTCTACAGTATCCAAATTAGAGTTAAGAGAACACTTTCTATATGCTGCTGATACAGAGGTTGATTTGAAGGAGTGTGCCTTAAAAACTCCAGTATCCAAGCACATATTTCAACCATCTAGGTACAATGCTAGTTGTTACCTTCTCTAAAGTAACATTAGATATTAACAGCTGTCTCGAGTATCTAAGTACCTTAGTTACCTTAATATAATACAATAATGTATGCATAACACATAATGATTCTTCCTTGAAATGTTCGAAACTTAAAGAAAAAATAAGAACATTATATCTACCTGATCTAGGTGTTTTAACAAACCTGGAAAGAAAAAGATAACTTCAGAATCTGTATAACAACAATTATCAAAATTCAAGGAAACCATAGTCTGGGCTCTAGGAATTAAGGCTACAACCTTAAAAGTTAACAATTTCAAAGATAAAGTTTCTTAAGGGAAAAGTGACTTTAAAAATTTCAAAACCACTGATACATCCCATGTAAACTTATGCTTAGATGCAAGGGGATTTCAATGGAAACAGGAATTATCAAATAAGGATAGAGTCTGTAAAAGCTTAGTTTTACGGGTATTCAAAACAGAATAAGATTTTTTTATCACGATATAATGAAAACAAATAGTTCACTACTGTGCAAAAGGGATTTTTATATTGTTTAATACACCAAATATACCATCCCTACCATGCCAAACCATATTCTTTTCTTGTTCCTGGTCTCTATGCCTGTAAGATGACCTCAACAGCTTCTGGCGAAATTTTTCTATTGATAAATGATTTCCTGAGATAATAACACAAATCAAATTAAATGACTTTCCTAGAGGATGGGGAGATCCGCTGTAAGCCAATGTCAGTACATCTTTGTATTGTGGCAACATGACAGGAAAAGTAATCACACTGTGAACACTAAAGGAAACCAGGGTTGGGATTTCCAAAAAAGGTCAAATTAAAAGAGCTTTCTCAACCTTATCTTCATTAACTTTGTTTATAAATTTACCAATGGGATAAAGGGTGGAAAAATATATTGCAAGAACATCGCCTTGATCTTGCAAGGTCATCATAGAAAAAAGCCCCTGGCTCTTGAAACCAATGTACAAAATTACTTAATAACTTATTTATTCTAGAGGCAATCAAATCAATATCAGGCAAAAAGAAATGCTTACACAGCCTATTAAAAATTACAGATTTAAGCTTCCATTTAGTGCTATCAAAAATATTTCTTGAAAAACAATCTGCTGTAGTATTTTCTTTCCCAGCTACAAAAGAATCAGAAATGAAAATATTTCTATCAAGACACCATTGTCATATAGTTCTTGATAAACCATCTTAACATAATGAGGCCATACCACCTATAACATTTATACATGTATTCTTCACTGCTGTTACACTGTCACTTTGATAATCTATGTGGACATTACTGCAACTATAACATAAAGATTGAAGATCAAAATTAATTGCTGACAATTCTAAAAAAAATTTTTTTCTTATTGATTATGCATTAATTTCCCATTCATTATCATATTATGTATTTACATCCAAAAAAACGCTTTTTAAACATATATCCTTTTACCAAACCATTGCATGTTTATTTATATATGGTTCCCATTTCAAAATCATATACAAAATTATGTAATCTGCATACTGTCATACAGACTTATCAATAGTAGGCATATCTCTGTGCATAAAGTGTAAGTACAATGTTATCATGTCCTTTTAAAGTACAACTTGTTTTTAATTATATTGAAATGTTTTGTTAAGTTATAAATGATTATTATGAATACAAATGTTTATAAAAATCTCCCTTTTTATAGATTTTATCGGCCTCATTTTATGATATTTGTTGTTTTCTTTTTACCTATTATATTCACTGGAGTGTTGAAATACATTTGCATTAGCTACACCTAGTTTGAAACTTATCAAGCTGTGCTTATGAATTGATGGAGAATGCAGTTAAAATAAGTGAAAGAGCATGTGGACAGAGAGGAAGAATTAAGCCATCGAAAAAAAAATCTCCTGAATGTCATATAAATCTTTAACTGTTATACCATATGTTACCCAAGTAGAATAGACCCTTTCCGTTGATACTGTAAAGCCCTGACGTTTGGGGGAAAGATTTATATACATGGCAAGTAGCTCAAGAAATTTTGCACTTAATGTTGTTCATTCAAATGGTAAAAGTGACATGGTTTGTAACGCACATTTTGTTTATAACCTTAACGTTATGTTATGAAAAAGATAATTTTATATGAAATATAGCCAGCCAATCCTGATATTTATGTAATATTAATCAATGTTTTTATTTGAATCTTGGGAAAATTTCAACAACAATAAAATGTCACTAGCAGGAATTTCAGTTCCATTGGGATTTTTATTTTGAAATTGGGAAAAAGTATATTTGCCATAGAGAACGGTCTGGTAATCTGACCCGTGTTGACACTGGGAATAGGCATGCAGTCTGACCATTTTTAATACTCCGTAAATGGATGAAAACTGTTAGTGCTTTTATGCTGAATATTTACTCATAATTAATGCATGACCGTTCAAATTTCATAAATCATAACATGATGTGATTAAATAGATTTTAGAAGGATGATATGTCAGTCACCGTGTGCAGTTTTGTGATAAGTACTTATACGTAATTTATATAAGTTCTTATTGACAGGGAAGTCTTGTTATCTTTCCTTAAACACTCATCATTTTGATTGTTTTATAAAGATTATTTAAAGGGAAAGGGAAGGTCACTCTACGCGTGAATCATAATAACTTGTTTACTAAGAATATTATAATTATAAAAAAATTTTACCTTGTATTATGCACGTATTTTCCTGTAAATACACAAATATGATTGTACATGAAAACTAAATTATTTCTTTAACTGTCTTGTCAATGCACCAATTTAATGCCCAACAAATTTTCTTTATTAAGTTATAAAATGTACAGTTGGAAACAAATATTTAAGTGAAAAAATATTTAAGTAAAGAAACATTTAAGTAAAGAAAAAATAATTAAGTAAAGTACCTTAAGGTGCTCACCAATGTGACAGTGAAGATTGATTCCTCCAAAAATACATTGTTTGGAGGAATCAATCCCCACTGTGAATACCGCATGCACCTGATATTATTCATAATAGAGATTATATTTTCAGAGGAATCAATCCATTCTTTGAATAACCAATGTAACAGTGAGGATTGATTCCTCTAAAAAATGTAAAACTAAAATGTCATCATATAGCCATTATTGAAAGTTACATTTTAGGATGGTATTAATTGCTTAATTTCATGTGGCAGACCATGCAGTCTATGATCATCATAATTCTTAATATAATTACATTTGTACATATATTTATATAAATAACAAATAACATAATAAATTACAAATTTTTAAGTGTTAATTAGGGGGATTGGAAGCCAAAGACTCATTCATATGTGGCCAGACACCATAGTTTTATAAACCATAGTTTTATAATGATCCCAGTCATTCATTGGTGTGCCAGCAAAATATTGACTAAACAAATGAAACAAAATTGTAGAGAGAAAAACCATTTAAGCACCCGAAAGTTATATTAGAATAAAGTAAAGCATGTTGTTTTACTACATTTATATGTGCGCTATTACTTGAAATGATGAGGGCTCTTGAGAAACAGTTTACTTAAAAAATGTGAAGGATTATAATGTAAAATTTATCTGGAACTTCTTACACATTGCTGATAAACCTGTGATAGGCTTTTCCACTTACATTGTTTTGTAATTTGTTTGTGTGCCATTTTGCTGCAAATGAAATGGAATGTTTATACAAATACTCCCGTGTTAATGTGAATAAGGTAGAATAAATGATTTGAGACTAAAATAATACATGCACAAATGTCAATGTTTTTCATTTATGAGGAGTCAGGGTTTGTTCATGCAACCTGGTGACTACGTGTACTTTAATTTCTGCAGTTTCGATATTAACTCATTATGACCTTTATGCCACTGAAAAATGCCGCTATTCTGTAACAGTGTCATAACTTTTGAATATATACATTCATTTATTTATTATTAAGAAATATGAGGTCTTAAGAATGTGTGAGGCCTTGAGAATGCATTAATTATTTTTTCTATGGTAAAATATATATAAAATTTGTTCTCGTAAGCAAAATTAGAAATGAATGATCAAGCTCATGAATCACCTTTTGCTTCGATTTTTTTTCCGATTTCAATTCTTTTGTCAGATTTACTTTTCTTTGCCCGATTTTGTCAGATTTCATTTTTTGGTCCGAAATTTGTCAGATTCTGATGTTCTGCCTCGATTTTGTCAGATTATTATTATTTGCCTTGATTTTGTCAGATTTCAATTCTGTGCCTTGATTTTATCAAATTTCATTTGTATGATTTTGGCAATAATTGATATGTTGTCAAAGCAACTGGCTGAATTTTAATTAAATTTATGATGTCGAAAGCAAATAAATTGCCAAAATTTTCATTTAGTATCCTAAAACCTTGTCTTTATAAAATATGTATAATAATTCAGCTTAAGTCTGAAAAAAGCATTGATATCTTTCTCAAGTCAGTTCATTTTAAATTACCATAAATTAAAGAATAAGAAGACATACAAATTACAAATCAAATACATGTATATTTATATTTGTTATTAATCATATTAACCTATTTGTTTAGGGAAAATGATATTCTTAATCGTATGGCCTTAATTCTTAGTGGTATTTAAACAGTACTGTGCTTTCATTATCGTTTCTTTATTTAAATAACCACTTGTAATCTGGTCTTATGATGTTCATGTATTTGTATATAAGCATATCTGTTGGTAGATTTATCAATGAAGCACTACTATCAGCATTGTATTATAGTTGTAATTGATGATGTTTAACTTTGAAAGTCATTATCAGTCAAATTTAAATATTGTTTGTTTGTTTTTCACACTTATGTTTTTCGTAATATCTTTGGTTGTTGATCGTCCTAAGTGGCTTTACTGGATAACTTACCAGTAGTTATCACTTTCACTACTAATCTGGCATTATTTCTGAATCAGTGGTGATGGACGAATTAGGTCAATTGTCACAGAGAAATTATACGCCTCACCTGAGGATTGAACCAGCAGCCACTGTATTACTTAAACCTATTGAACTATAATGTAAACAGGTTGAAGATGGAAGCAATTTCTGTTTCTCCTAACAGAATTTTTGGTATATGAAATGCCATCTTATCTTTTATTCATCTGGCAAAAAACAAAGATCGAAGAAAGCAGCTGTTTTATTCCAATGCTTCATTTTTTTCCCCTTCAATTTTCTATTTTCAGCATTGTAGTTGGTGCTCCAAATTTAGATCTTCAATTTTCCAACGAGAATTATACAGGCGGTGTATATAAATGTAACGCACTTTCACCGAAGAGAAACGACTGTGAACTCCTGCTCAAAAATGAATACAGTAAGTTAACTATGCCTCGTTAAAATATAATTATTTAGTAATTAACTATTTTGTAATTAACTCTTAATCAAAATCGTAAGACCCAACTAAATCTTAATGTCTAAATATCATAATAAACATCATAGTTAAGTTTTTTATGGTAATATGGATAGTTTATACTACAGTTAACACAACTTATAACGATTTCACTTATAACTATATACCGCTCTAAACGATGCCATGGCTGCAGTCCCGACTCGTTTTATACTCCCCGAAAAAAACAAATTTTACAACTTTTTTTGGGTAGAAGTGCTGTATCAAAGAACTATAACTCTTTCTTGCCTAATTTTGGAGTTATTGCCCTTTGTTCATTTTTACACTTTGTGCTAGCTTTTGTCATTAATTTCATTAGGTGGATGCATATAGAATAATTTGTCAGGTCCTTAAATCGTCTCCCATTTTGCTGAAATTCTAATCAGAAACAAAGATATTCATGATGTGACTGTTGATATGCAACCAGAAATTCCTTTAAACCCTTATCTCACTCACCTAATTAAAGTATCTTTAATCACACTGGCCATAGCTTTCGCAGTGGTGGGTCCATTACAGTGGCGGTGGAGTATCCATCGCAGAAGCGGTGGATAAAAATTGGGCGATTGCTGTTTTCGGTAAGTTGATGAATGAATTTGCTTTATGTTTTAACGCTTTTCGGGAAGCACATAGTTAGACTGGAGCCCAAATATGTACATTTCAATTTTATTTTAGTATACACATACCATTCAATTTATTGCCATTGATGCAAACACTTTTGAAAAGTTTGATTAGAGGTCGCCACTTTTGCCGAATTATGGTTAAAGCACGTACAAATGTGTGCAAAACGACCCCTATGATTTTCGCTTTCATCTCCTTCAATTGGAAACTCATTTGGAAGGTATTGTTATAGAGTAGTCAACATTGAACAAACTTTTTTGTTTTATTTCTGAAGTATTTTTGTATGTAAACAGATACAGATTTTGATTTGTTTCTTGTTGAATAATGCACCATTCGAGTTAAATGCGCAGTAATGTAAGAACATATATAGTGCCCTTTATCTTTATATTTCATGCATTTAAAACCCGGACTGATGAAGAACCAATGCCCGGCGGAAACTAGGAGCAGAGACATCAGACCTTTATGCACCACCGTAAGGAAATTTACCGATGCGCAGGGAATTGCATAGACCAAAGTGCTTTATTGATTAGCATTTGTTTTTGGTCGTTTTTTGTCTGCATATGTTCGAGTGTCGAGCATAAAAATAAAGTAGGCATTCATAAATAATGCCTATGATGCAGCATATATCTGTACCTGTGGTGTAAATTCTAATTCTATGCATAAGAGAAATAACAAGTTTTCGAGCCTAAGTACAAAATACCTAAACAGATAACATAGCGAAGATTAGTTATAAAGATTTTTAACATGTTATATGGTCGTATATAAACATTTATGTTGAACTATTATATATTATAAATATAATCCCTTCATAAATAACCAGCAGTCGGGTATATAAAACACCTCCTCTCGTCAAACTGTACAGAAGTGTTTGAAAAAATGCAATGAATTACATGGTGTACGTGTAATAAGTTGGAATAGTACATATGTGGGCTCTCCAGATTCACTATGCGTTTCCCGTAAAACATTTAAACATAAAGAAAAAGTATGTTATAAACTTTTTATCCATCGCTTCTTTTTTTATCCACCGCTTTTGCGACGAATACCACCGCCGCTGTGATTAATCCACCGCTTCTACGAAAACTATGGCCAGTGTGTTAAGGAACTTGTTCAACTTCCAATCTAGACAAAACCATTCATCATTTTTAAGATGGGAAAAATTTATTTTACTAACTGAATTTAATGCAGACCATGATTAAATTGGGCACATATATGCAAGCTCTGGTTGCATTTGTTTTATCATTGGTCTCCCATTAAAACTTGCAACATCCAGTCAAGAATAGGTTTGTTTCAAGAATGATTGTACCTTTATGATGTTCTGTTTTTGTAAAATGTAATAAAGATAACGTGTACTATTGGTTCTCACAGCAAGTTAATTATACAATGGAAACTTAAAAAAAATGCAGAACAAACCATGGGATTGTATGAGAGTGCAATACTTGTTGACAGTGAGTGATTATTTCCCAATAAACCAGCAAAAATAACTGATAATTTCATTAATGCATATGTACATGAGAACAAAAAGGCATTATGTTTAAACAAGAAAGGCCTTCTATTTTGGATTATATGCAGAAATCTATCTAAACGTTAAAACAAAGTGGAACAGAGACTAAGATGTTTGTCGACATTTTCCATTTTTTAATTTGAATAAAAAGATAAGATGTAAATTAATAGAATGAGAAAATAATGAGGTATTGTCTCTTGGTTGCCATGGATATAATGATATACAAGGAAAATGATTTTTTTTCTTTGTTTTTGTATTGTTTTTGTTGCCATAGTGACAATAAAGTACATGTATAGGGATTAATATGTCATTTTGTTTTTGTATGCAAATTTAAGGTTTTTACTTCAAAATTATGAATAATAAACACATTTTGGTAACATTTTTTTATTTTAACATTTTTCTTATTTATTCATAATAGATTTCAATTTGGTTTGATATGCAAACCAAAATGACTTCAAAATTATTAAAAATAAACACATTTTGATAACTTATTTTTTATTTTAACATTTTGTTTTATTTATTCATAAAATATTTCATTTTGGTTTGATATGCAAATTTAAGTTTTTGACTTTAAAATTTAAATAATACACCATTTTTTTTAAAAATTTTTATTCTAAAACCCCAATTTTAAATTCGGGTATTTTTTGGGTAAAAACATGGGTTAAAATCACCCTTTTTGGGGACATTTTTAAATTTTTAAACCAAAAATAAAATTAAGCTTAAACAAATTTGACGCATTAAGTAGGTTCATTTTTTAATTGAAAACCACCAACCAAAACAATAGATTTTTTAAAAATTGACTAAAGTAAATTTTTAAAACAAGTAAAAAACAATTTAAAAAACCCTTTTTCCATCCGGCAGTTTCACTTTTTGGGGCCATTTATTTCCCATTAAAATTAATTGTGATTTTTGGGTTTCATTGACAAGCAACCCGGGGCCCAATTTTACTCTCATAATTTGTATTATAAATCAACAGAAAAGGAGAAAAACTCACAATTATATTCTTTTGTTAATTACCTCCCTTTGCAGGTCCATCATCTACAGTAGATAACGGAAGGAACAATCAATGGCTTGGTGTGGTTGTAAGAAGTGGTGGCCCTGGAAAAGGAGTTGTGGTAAGTTTTCATAGAATTTTCTTTCCACCGACGGCACACATATAATATATTACTAGCATAGAATAAATCGACATTGTTTAAAATTTCAACAAGTAAGGGGAAAATAAAATTGTGAAATGAGGGTGCCCAGTAGCAAAAAATAAACAGAAAAAAGTATCTGACTTCTCATAATTGTTTATGATTTAGAAACAAGAAAAAAGAGAAGTAAAAACTTATTTTTAATTTTTTTAGGAAAACGTAAAGATCTTACAAGCTCTCAATATTATTATGTCCATAATAATGAGAAAAGTATTGAATTACCATTTTAGTTCTTAAAAAAAATGAAAAGATAAATGCATATTTTATTGAAAGAAATCTCAAGGTTCTGACTAATAAAATCTTGTGTAAAATTGTAGATGCATCACTTTATTATGCATTGGCTTTGTACATGGGCGATTGTCTCTATAAAATTATTGTATTAAAAAGTTGTAACCTTGAAAAGTTCATTTGTCACTGTACTGACCTATGGTCAGTGTTGTATGGTGTTACACCAAATAGAACAGAACAGAACAGAACATATCTTTATTCAGACTTGTACATAGTACATCATCTTCAACACATATATATTTAACAACTAAATATTCTGCACATGATTTAAGCGTTACAAATCAATACAATTTTAATTTTTGTTTTCATATAAACTGATCTACAAATAACAGGAGAGTGAAAGTATATTACAATGTAACTTATCATATATAATAAACATTTTATTGAAACGGACTCCATAAAATACAATCTTCATATACCATATTCATATTGTTTAAAGCTTCGTTTAGGAATATTGCTAAATTACATAGTTTTTTTGTCATTGCTATTAAACAATTCATAATATTTGAATACATATGGTCTTTTATAGATTTTATCATTGAAATACTTGATCATCTAAGATTGCGATAACAATGGCATATACATACAAAAGTGATAATATCTTTCATGTCATGTAAGGAACCGTTTAAACAAAATCGTTCATGGTAGGTATTCTGTTTAACCGAATCTTCCGGTATGAATGCGAAGAAAGTGAGCTAAAATACGTAACCTGGTAATGAAAAAATCTTAAATTAAAGGGTACTATGTCTAAATATTTTTCATATGTAAAGGATCTTTAAAAATGTGTGTATTCATCCAGGATGCCATTTCTGCTAACTGCTCCAAACCATTCTTGTTTAAAACAATCAATCATTCTAGTTTTAAATACAACTTGGAAATGTTTTAAAGATAAACAATCATAACTATTTACAAATATATTAGAAAATCCATAATCGTCTAGAATCTTTTTCACTCGACTTATCCAATTCGTATGACCTTCTAAACTATCTTGCACCGCTAAATTATACAATTTGTTAATAATAATATTTTCAGAATTAACAATTCTACACCAAAATTTAATAATCTTACAATAACGTAAAATATACAGAGGATATCGCTCAAGCTCACCATATACAGCATTATTGCTCGAATTAATAGGTACTTTAAGTATACGTTTACAAAACTTTAAATGTAACCGTTCGATTTCCTTAGACTTGCTAAAACCACATACATCACTGCCATACAATAATATCGAACCTACAAAAGAGTCAAACAATTGACAGAGTACTTTTAATCTTAGCGGTAAATTTTTACAAATATATAATAACACATTTAAAGCTTTTAATGCTTTGCCAGATAAATATTCATTATTAAGGTCAAAATTACCATTGTAGGAAAATAACGTTCCTAAATAATTAAAACTGTCTACAACTTCAATGTCTGCGCCATTATATGTCCATTTTATATCTTTTTTTAATCTTCCTCTTTTTCTAAATACCATATTTGTTTTTTGTTGTTTTTTTTGACACGTTAATTTCAATGCTCCATTTAATACAATAGCTATATAGTAAATAAAGATTGTCGTGCAATTCTTCGGGTGGTTTTCGAACAATAGCCATATTATCAGCAAATAGCAATAAAATATAACTATATCATCTATTAACAAACCGCTGTTTATACTATCCTGTAAAATAATTCTATGTCGTCGAGGAATAATGATACTTAAACTGGTGACATTATCTCCCCCTTGTCTTAATCCAAAAGAGTATTAAAAAACTCAGAAAATGAATTGCAGTGTTTAACACATGACTTTACAACATCATACATATCTTTAATTATTCTAAGAACTTTACCTTGGACTCCGGATTTAAAAAAGCTAAAGCCATAGTGCATTTCTGTATATAGAATCAAAACATTTCTTTAAGTCGATAAAACCTACGTACAACCTTTTATTATGATTAAGATAATGCTCAATTACAGTGTGGAAAATATTGCACTACCTTTTTTAAAACCAAATTGTGCATCTGTTATTCCCTGATTTATTTCACAAAAAGAAACGATTCTATTATTCAATACTGATGTAAATAACTTTGATAAACAGCTTAACAGTGTGACACCTCTATAATTGTTGACGTCATTTTATCACCTTTCTTGTAAATGGGTATAATAATTTCTTCTTTCCATTTTTCTGGAAATACTCCAGAATCTAAAATAACGTTAAAAATATCACATATGTACGGCATCAAAATATCAATAGTTTCTATAAAATATTCATTTAAAAGACAATCATTTCCATATGCTTTATTTGTTTTTGATTTTCTAACAGCTTTCATAATTTCGTCAGAACATATGGGGCGATCAAATTCGACATTAACAGAGCAGCTGTCAAAATCATGAGTACCACTAAACTGTTCAGCTTCTTCATTTTGATATGAAAAAATGTCATTTTCAAGTTTTGAAAAAAATTGAAAATATTCATCTTGCGTAATTAAATTTGCTGACATAAAGTTCTTCTTTTTTAAATATTTCCAAAAAGCTTTTGGTTTACAAAGTCTAAGCTTTTCAATTTCTTCTAATTTTCTAATCTTATACTGAGTTTTCTTTTTTTGTATCAACTTCTTATACTTTTGTTTACAATCGCAATAATGAATTCTACTAATATTTGATTTACAATTGTTAAAAACCCTTAAAGCCTCTAGATAATAGTTTCTAGCGCTAACACATTCTCCATCAAACCACTCCGCTTTACTAACAGAAGGCGAAATCTATAAAACATGTCGTTTTTGATTCTTTATAATTTTTCAAAAAATATTTGTCAGCAGCATCTTTTACAATATTCGTAAACCTTGATACAACATTATTTATACAATTTTGTGTTGGTTCAATACCATGTACTAATTGATTTAATAGTGTCAATTGGACAATAAGACTGGCTCTAAATGAATCCCTATGTACCTGTGACCACTTATATTTAGAAACATATATATCATCATCATAGTCGATAACATTATTACAACTGAGTGAAAATGTAATTGGTGCATGGTCACTCCATTCATTCATAGATTTAACGGTATAACACGTGATATTAGAAAAGTTACATTCTGTACACCACCGACGCACCGTTACGGGACACATATGTAAATAAACCTTGATCATTGCCAATTCTACCGTTAACAATTCTCACGCAGGAGGATTTGCAAACATCGAGAAGTCTTAACCCAAAACTATTACACTTTGTATCAAAAGAGGCCCTGTCACTATAAACATCTGGAATATAATCTTGATCATCAAATAATTCATAAACATTATCATATTTAATTAAATCCGGCTTTAAACCAACTCTACTATTTAAATCGCCCGCACACATATACATCGCCAAACTCACTATAATAACTTATATCAGTCTCCAAAAATTCAAAAAAAATCTATATTTACAACATTATATGCTGGCGAACCTTCAGGCCATAAATAGATTCCAAAAATGTACATATCATTATTCGTTTTAAAAAACGTATGGTCAAGTTTTAACCAAATCATAGAATCATGCCTATTTTTCAAAATTTCAATGCCATCTTTAACCGAGTCCTTATAGTATACCACTACACCACCACTACTTCTCCTTGCCTGTCTTTGTTGAAATTTTCTGTTAAAATTGTGACATGAATAACCAGCCAACTCAATTTTACTATAAGAACACGTCCATGACTCAAATAAAAATATAATGTCATTTTCAGCTATGATACTTATAACCTCACAGCATTCCATTTTAGCCCTCGAAAGTCCATTTACGTTCCATGACAATACCTTTACTTCCCCCTCCGCAACCCCCTAGTCTTTAACTGCTTTCCCATCTATATACAAAGTGTCATACGCGATCCAAGCTCTCTTGTCTTCTTTCCTCGCAGCTTTCATCCTAGGAACGAGCTTTTTTCTCTTTTCAACCACCTCTCTCGGAAACTGATCACTGACGTAGTAAGCACTGCCTTCCAAAGTCTTCCATTGTTTTCTCACAAATTCTTTGTCCTTGTACTCAAGGAATTTAGCCACAATTGTTCTGCACTTACCATCTTGTTTGGACCCCATTCTGTGCACCCTTTCTAGCACCATTTTATCAACCGCATCTTTCGCTACCCTCATCTTGTTACAGATAAACTCCCTAACAGTCGCCTCAGCATCCTCGTGTACCCCAGCCGGAACCTCTGGTATATTTGAAAATAACAAATTACTCCTCATTGATTGAGATTGTAAGTAAGTAACTTCCTGCCTTAAAATATCTCTTTCCTTTTCTAATGTAACCACATTATCACTCAACATACCCAGTGCAAAGTCAGAACTCTCTACTTGTCTTCTACCACTGATACTCTATCTGACACTTTCCGATTATTGTCTTCTAATGTAACCCATAGCTTCTTAATTTCATTGTCAAATCTATCAACTTTTTGCTTTACTACCTCTAAAGCATCCAGTCTCTTGTCCATGTTGCATAATTTACCTTCAATATTTTTCAAACAAGACATAACATCTGACAATGAGGGCGTCTTATCACTCTCTGTCGCCATATTGGATTCACTGACTCTATCAGGCGAAGTCGGTATAAAAACACTATCGTTATTAATAGTCAAATTCTCAGATTCACTCTCGTCATATAATATACTGTTGGTCTGACATAATATAGATAACAGGTTAGACATTGGTCAGATGATGGGGGTCAAGATAATTATATTTACACTTGAATTTGTCAGTTGAAACTGCAAAAAGAATAGGTGTGAGATGGGAAATTGACACATCCTCAACAATGATTTTTTTTAGAGATTCATGATTTTTTTGTTTGTTTATAAAAGACAAGATTTTAGCTTGACTTTTTGAAAAACATTTTTGTTAAGATTTTGTGTGCAAGATTGTTTCTCCAAAACTGCTGAAGGAAATTGAATGAAACTAAATAACACATGTTTTCTGTGATATCTTGTTTAGAAACAAGAAAAAAGAAAAGTAAAAACCTATTTTTAATTTTTTTAGGAAAACGTAAATATCTTACAAGCTGTCAATTTTATTATGTCCATAATAATGAGGAAAGTATTGAATTACCATTTTAGTTCTTTAAAAAAGAAGATAAATGCATATTTTATTGAAAGAGATCTCAAGGTTCTAATAAAATCTTGTGTAAAATTGTAGATTCATCACTTTATTATGCATTGGCTTTGTACATGGGCGATTGTCTCTATAAAATCATTGTATTAAAAAGTTGTAACCTTGAAAAGTTCATTTGTCACTGTACTGACCTATGGTCAGTGTTGTATGGTGTTACACCAAATAGATACTAGTAACAGGTTAGACATTGGTCAGATGATGGGGGTCAAGATAATTATAATTACACTTGCATTTGTCAGTTGAAACTGCAAAAAGAATAGGTGTGAGATGGGAAATTGACACATCCTCAACAATGATTTTTTTTTAGAGATTTAGGAGTTTTTTGTTTGTTTATAAAAGACAAGATTTTAGCTTGACATTTTGAAGAACATTTTTGTTAAGATTTTGTGTGCAAGATTGTTTCTCCAAAACTGCTGAAGGAAATGGATTGAAACTCAATAACACATGTTTCTGTGATATCTAAAATGATTGAGACAGGTTCCATAACTCTGAGTTACATTTTAACATTTTACCTTTTTTTACTGTCAGACACCAACAATGCTCAAGTATGATGTGTTACTGACACATGTTGTTCTTTTATTTACAAATGCGATTTTTAAATTGACTATTAAAAGAATAGGGATGGCTATTTGTCACCTTAGTGCAATAACTGGTTAACTCCTATTTAACTTAAAAGGACTTAACCTGTTACTGCACTAAGGTGACACATTGTTATTACCAAGATGTCAGTGTCAGCGTCACACTTTAATATAGTTCTTGCATGCAAGCTGATATCTCCAAAACTACTGAAGAGATCTCGAATGGGTTGAAACTTAAAACACTTATTTGAGAGCACTATAGAAGGTCATGTCTAAGGCTTACAACTCTAATGTGGACTTTGACAGAATTTTGGCTCTTTTCGAATTTAGAAAAAATCCACATTATCCAGGCTTTTACTATGAAGCTCTGAGGATAGTCAAACACGCTGTCCTATCTACATCTGTAATTATGATATTTATAATATATGATAAAATAAATGATATAATAACTTATGTAAATGTTTTTACATACACAACAGTGATCATGAAATTTATATTGAAAATGTGATGTAAATCGATATGTCGAAGTTATTATCACTGATCTATACCAAGACACTTTTCAAATTTGTGATTTTACATGATCAGTTACTGGCAATTTTATATTTAGTAGTTTAGAAGTGTTTTAACACTTGACTATATTATGGGGGAGTGAGGATATAACTTAAACAAGACAGGGGTTTGTATGAATTGTGTGAAGTGGTTTATTTTTGGTTTTTTAATAAGCTTAAAATAAAATTTATGAATCTAACTCAAAGTACTTATTTTACTTTTTGTCCCATTTCGTGATTAAGTATGAATGCATTGTTATCATGCATTTGTCATACTTCACTCGTTTTATGCTATGCGACACAGGTTAACAGGGGCGGCAAAATCAAGAGTACGTATTGCCAAGGTTTTCCCACAGCCAAGTGTAATTTTCAAATATTCACTTTTTAAATATGGTACAGAGAAGTTAAGACATTCTTCAGATGAACATGGACAAGAAAGTCAAAATCAGATTTTGCCTACTCTGCAAGTAATAACTGTCAAACAACTGCATGCCGAACTACCTGGGAATTAACACATCCGTCTGTGAAATTACAGTTTGGGCAAATAAATAAGCTGAATTAACTGAATACAAATTTGCAAATTATACTGTTCAAATTTGGGTAATAAACCAACTTGTGATTTTTTTTTTGATATTCAATGAATAATTCCAAATTCAAATCTAAACAAATCCATGCATTATTGAAATTTACAATTTTATGAGTTGTGTACTGTTTAATACACCTTTTGCCTGTCAGCAGCTACTGAACCTCTACAGACCAAGATCTGTGCAAATCTGAATTGTTTGCTTATTCAGTCATTATTTATTTTGAAATTTATTATGTTTTTTTTCACATTGAAAGATGGACAAGTCCATTTAAGATATTTTGCATGGTGAGGATTAAGATATAGAAAAACAGAATCCCTAAAGAACGCTCAAAATGAAAAAAAAAATGAAAATGTTGCATGCTTGATTTGATTGAGCCTGTACATGGACGGTACTAGAAAGTACAAGGTACCATTCACGCTTTTATTGCATCTTTATTTTGATTTTAAACTACTTGGCAAACATTCAGATTGATGTTATTGTTACAACTTACAAACTTGTTTTGAATGAACAGCCATGCATTGATAAAGTGCATATGTTTTCAGGGCACAATCAATCTTCCGCACAAATTGATTCATGCCATTCCATGATATAAGAGATTTAATGAGCTTTTATATAACACAGATTCCTTCTCCAAGGCTAGATTTGTTTTATTGAAATAATTGCCTAGATTGATATAATTGTTCTTTTTAATGCAATGCACACTGCTCCTGAAGTTAGGAACTGAAATGGCTAATTTGATTGCCAAGTGATAGTGACATAAATCAAATTATTAATGTAACTTGGAGTGTGCAATGTAATTAATGAAGTTTTGGACCACCAGTCAGTTAGGTTACTAGTACATGTACTTAAAGTAAAGCAAAATGATTCATTATTGTGTTCACAAGTAACTTTAGTTGATACATATTTTTGATAAATGATTGAGTTTGAAGTTTTAATAAATCAGGCCAGTTAACTTTATGAAAGTGCCTGCATGCTTTTGGTTGAAATAAAATATTAAGAGGCAATTAGTGCTGTTACATTGTCTTCAAAAATTGGAAGAGGACATTTGTTAGTAGGGGAGTGTTTTCCTCCTGGTAACATTGTCTGCTTTTTCAGAGAGAGATTGTGGTTTGAATTTTACTTTGGCCATTATGATGTTCTTTTTGCGACAAAGTCAGTGATAAGTCTAGGACGCTGATGAGATGACTTAAAGGATTCTGTTAAATTTTCAAGTTTGGTTCATTATTAATAAAATAAGTTGAAAACAATAGAGTGATTAAAAGATCCAGCCTTTTTAACTTTTCAATCCCTTGTGATTAGACTGTCTCTAGTATAGAGCCAGACCATCCTGCAAAGTCAAACCAGACTCTGTACTGTTCAACACAGTCTGTGTAAATGTAAATGTTTAATCTGGTCCTTAATACAATTAATGACCCCTTTGTGCTGCCTAAAAGGTTTGTGTAAATGGGTTCAAATTAGTAGAATCTTAATCTACATGTATGTATCTCTTAGCTCTAGCATGTGAGGTGGATTGACCCCTAGTGTTGCTTTAAGTTTTTAACACCCGATGTTAGACACAATCAGCTCTCCTGTTTTGGCGCTTTATGACCAAGATTGTGTTTTTGCACAGTAACAATGCAATTCATGAACAGGTCTGGAAATGGACGCTGAAGTAATCTTTAATCAAGGTTCATTATGCCTTAGATATGCCATCATTTTTGTTTCTCATTTTTGTTGCTTTATTAGCAATAAGTATAATTATAGTGAATAAGTATTTTGTATGGAAGTCAAAATAATACTTTGTTAACATTTTGCTTCCTTTACGGCACTGTGCTTCACATTTAACACTAATTTTAGCTCACCTGAGCTAGCTCAGGATGAGGTTTTAGGATCATTGAATGTCGTCTTACGTCGTCTGCCGTCCGTCGTATGTTGTCCGCCCACATTTGTTCGTTAACATTCTAGTGGTTACTGTTTTGATTCAAATATCCTGGAAGTTGGTCAGAAAGTTTGTTTTGATGATTTTTAGGTGAATTTCGAATATGGGTTTCCTGGGGTCAAAAACTAAGTCTCACAGCAAAAAAAAAGTAAACCCTTGTTAACACTTCAGTGGTCACATTATGTTTTTACTCAATTGTCACCAAACTTGGTCAGGATGCTTGTCTTAGTAATTGTGTGGATGAGTTCGAAGGGACAGGTGAGCGATCTAGGGTCATCTAAGGCCCTCTTGTTTCAGTTGTTAAAATATTTTACATCTCCAGTAATAATACATTATTAAACATGTGTATGACATTTCTAAAGAGTTTAAATAATTTAGATTCCAAAGGCATAATATGCCTTTAAACTGACCAGGTTAAGGGCTTACATTAGTTACGGTTCCTATTTAATTTCAGGCTTGTGCCCACCGGTACAAGGAGCTGAAGCAGACACGGAACAGTGTGAAAATCTATGGTATTGGATCATGTTACCTAATGACCCAGGATTTACAGTTTAATCTAAATTTAGCCCAGGGGAGGCTTCTAAAACCATGTCAGCTTTTTCCTAAAGGTCAAGAACATGAAGAATATGCCTTCTGTCAGTCTGGAATTAGTGCCTTTATCACCGAGGTAAATTTTTGTTATGATATTTATTGCATACAGGAGGTAATATCTAAACATTTTTACTTAAAGGGAAAGACAACGTTAGAATAAAAACTTGATTTCAGAAAAAGAATACTAAAAATAATAAATCTGCAAATTGTCTGCCGCCAAATAATAATATTAAACGAATGATAACAGAATTTAATTCACTCAATCACCGATTTCTACAAATCAGTAGGCGCGGCCATGTTTGTGTATTGGCCGTATAAAAACAGGTACGCGTGATGTCATTTCCCCACATCTTTAGATTTATGATAAATCTTATTGAATCGTAGCGAAATATTAATATAATAAAGTATTTACCAGACAATTTAATTTTCACAGGAGGGTAGAGGAGATTTTTTTATGGTTCAAAATACGTAACAATATTAAAAAAAATAATAAAAAAATAAAGAAACAAATAAAAAATCAACGTTTACCGGTCGCACCACTTCAGGCCAGTGATGCAGTGCTATGTTCATTAAAGTCTCATCTTAATGTAATTAAACAATATTTCACAGATTTAATAACTACACATATTATTATTTAACAAAGTTTCACAATCAAATAATGCAATTAAATAAACAAACACACCAACGAATAAGTGGCTGTTAATTATTGAACGGCGATAATTATCATTATTATAAAAATCCTACTAAAATGTGTTCTTAATAGTACATGTAATTAAATTTTTGCAGTTTGATTCTGACTTTCAAATTAAAAGGTGTGAACATATGTTATAATTGATGTACACATTTCAAAAATATAAGGAACTATTTTGAAAAATAAATTGTTAATATGTCTGTCAACGTATGATGCTGCGTGGTATTTAATTACTTTGTAATCGTAGCCTGGTATTAACTGCAGGCAAAACATTTTTATTGGCTGCTCAAAAATTTAATTTGCATAATTTATTCACACAATTGCTGGTTCTTACTACTTATGTCTTATACTGTGTATTATCTATTTTAATTGTTCCTAATTTGCACCAAATGTTCCTGTCACACTGTGTACTGACGATTGTTATTGCTCCTTGTGTGCCTCTGTGCCGACAGACCTTTTGATCATGCACAATGTTGCCCTGATTGGTTAATCACCCTTTTCAAATATTCTAATGACGAAATAGACATTTATTTTTTTACGCTTCATCAGTGAACTGAATGACCTTAGGGGAATAAAGTTCAGCATTTGCCAAGTTATACTGTAAATCACAGCATTTCATAAAATAGCTACACATTTTTTTCAGTTACCATTAATCATTTTAAATATTAAATAGAATTATGATTTTTTGTTTCATTGGATTAAATTTACGGTAGTAAAAATGCGTATCTGTGTGGGAAAGGGATTGGGTAAGTTGATAACGTGGAAAAAGCTATAAACCCGAGAATATGCGTAATTACAGGGGAATGGGCAACCTGTTGCTGTTGGTACCAGTTTTGACTGGGTGCCTAAATAACCTAACGGATGGTTTTGTTTTCTTACGATATTAGTCTGGCTGCCGATTTTCCTGCGCCATTCTCATTTTAGCGTCAATGACGGAAAATCGCGTCCTCAGCAGATCTCTGCATATTGGATATTTGGATATTTTACGCTGAAAAAAGATACATGACCGGCGATGTACCCTATTCGGACAGCTTGTCTAGCGAAAATTAAGAACAAAATAAAAGGATATATCGTCAATTTGAAGAAGTTCAATTAAATTAAATTGTTGGTTTATCTTTGAAAATTAAGCAGTCATTGCTTTAATCATGTGGTGGGATCATCAGCAAGCTTGAAAATCGGAAAATGATAATTAATGTCGCGGCGTCTTCAATTAATTAATTAAATCAATTCATTTCCACAATTATGATGTTTTCATAAATGATATATAATGTACGCAATAAGATTAATAAGTTCTTCATCAAGATATATTTCAGTTGTACCAGCGTGTACACCTATACCAGAAGTGGGTGTAACACGTCACAATCTCGGTCTCGTCTGTCTCGCGAGAATGACAGAACGCCAAAATGGCGGCGCCCATGAACTTATTTCTCAAGTAAAAAAAGTGTCTTAAAACACGAATTTCTCACTTATAGGGTTGATGTCAACAGAAAAACTGTCATGGTACCTCTTTTTAAATGATGAATATTTATATTAGACAGACATCAATCCATCCATTCCTATTCCTTTAAATTTTTTTCTTAAATTCTTGAATCTGAGTCACTTAATCTTAAAATCGGTTTTTAATGATTGTATTAAAAATTCTTAATTCTGAGTTATTTTTTTTAATTGTAAAAAATCGATCTTTTTTATTTTTGTTGAAAATTGAAGCAAGATAAACAGATTCAGTTTAACAGTTGATCATGTAGCTTTTATAATCTAAGTAATGGCAGTTGTTTATATAAAAGAGATGTTTTAATAACATTCTCATGATTTCAATTAATCAAAAAAAAATTGCATAATGTATTGGCTTAATGCAAACTAGTTGTAACCCGAATGACAGAAAGAATGAGTTACAAGTCATTGCAGGCCGAAACCTTGATATGAAATTATAAAAATATGAGTAAGATATAAATAAATGTTGACTGTATGAATTTGTAGGAAGAAAGACTAATAGTGGGATCTCCTGGTGCGATAAACTGGCGTGGAATGTTGACGGAAGTTGATGTTTCTCCGCAGTTTGGTATCAAGAAAGTGTACCATTCTCCAACATTAGACAGTGACGTCATTAAACCTCCTGTGCCTCTTTTTTCATATCTTGGTATGTATTATGTTGGTCCTGGTACTGGTCCCTGGCTTGCAATGATATTTGCCCCACATATCTTGGTATGTATTTTGTTGAGCCTGGAACTGGCCCCCTGGCTTGTAATGATCTTTGCCCCACATATCTTGGTATGTATTATGTTGAGCCTGGTACTGGCCCCTTGACTTACAATGATCTTTGCCCCCCACGCAACTGTTTGAATTGCACCGCAGAGACTTCAGAATCTTTTATGTGAGGAAGCTCAGACAGTCAAGTTAGCATATCGAGGGTTGGTCGCAAAACTGTTGTAAGTCCTTCTTTATTTCGCATATAAGTTACTGCAGTTTTGCAGCCAACCCTCGATATAGGTCAGTGATTCTATTCGGATGCCCTCATGTGCCAGGAATGATACAGAAAAGGGTTCTCTAAGGTATCTTTTCACATGTAAAACTGGAAACTTGCTGTAGCATGTCTATTGTAATGTCAGCAACATTTGAAACTAAACAAAACATTATTTTGTAGTCTTAATAGGTTTTTAATAAATATACCAGAACGTTGTTCATTTCTTTATTCTCACTTATGGACCATGTATAGGCCCTGATGTTTTATTTTCCTTACTTGAAGCTGATCATCAAGTTCTCAAACAATGTTGATAACATAAAGTGTTTATATTTTTTGTATTTTAAAGTGAATCAGTCCATACTGGAAGGTATGTAATACTATAAATAAGTATACCATAATATATAGCATTATACAAAGTACAACTATCGGTAACCGTGGAAGAATTATATATAGTAATATGATGGATGCTGTTGGTAATCTGGGGATACATGATCAAATATTACATATAATAATATCTATTTATAGTACACAATAAATTGTTCTGGAACAAAATTTTATTACTCACCATATAAGTGTTCATGCTTAAAATCACTTAAAACTCTACCATAATAATTTTTTCTCAAGAAATATTTTATAAGAATATCCAAGAATATACATTTATATTGCTCTTAGCAATATTTCAGATACTAATGGAAAATGTTCCAATTGTAGACCAATCCACTTTAAAGCAGCATGCCTCAAATTTTGAAAATGTGTTTAAAGTTACATGTTGTGAAATGAAAAAAGAAAGTAATTTACACATTGCAAACGCATGTAAAATTCATGTAAATAACCAAAAAAGGGATCAAAACGTACAAAAATAGCCCGTTTACTACTTTTGTCACACAGTAGAAATATAGTGATGAATACTGCACAATCAGTCATTAATCGCACATAACATGTAAATTATTACTTGCATCTTTTTACTTTTTTTTTAAATCTTAGTACTTTTTTTCTTAAGTTTGGAGGCATGCAGCTTTAAAATAATCATTTTTAGACTTTCAGTTTTATGTTGAAATTTGTCTGGTTTGATATCCTTTAGATTATAAGTGTTGATGAATATTTAAGTGTGAGGACATTTTGTGGTTAAACCATTTTCGAGAGAACTTGATTTCAAGGAAAAATTATGTTCTAATCACCCAATTTGTTTAGAACAGCCATTTCAGATAATGTTACATGTAATTTGTATAGTAATTTCTCCAGTAAAGGATCGGAAATGCTTTGACGTTTGAGTTTATGACATGAGTATTGTTAATGATCGCAAGAACTTTGTAATCCAATCAATTATCAGCAGAATCTTCCTACTGTTTTTCCTGTTGAAGGATTTGTTGTTTATAATAAACCTTGAACATGCTCATGAGTATTTAGACCGTTTCTTCCAAATAAGGACTATACACATAAAAATGCCCTACCACTAAAGGCAAGCATTATGCATCGATTTTCCCATTTCAACAATAATAGTGCGAACGTTGTTACTTAAGGGTACTTTGTACTTTTAGCAACATAAAAGCAACAGAATGAACAAGATTAAGTTATCTAGCTTACGGAACATCAGTGGTTCTACACAGGTGCCTGCTTGTGCCTGAAAAAATGCACTGAGGGGTACCTGAGGTCTTCCTCCACCAGTAAAACTTCAAAATCGCCATTATGACCATTACATTGTTGGTATGACAAAAACCCAACCAATAAAAAAATAATAATGAATTCATAAGTTATTGCACAAATGAGCAATGTTTGGATGACCATTATTCAACTATAGCCATTTTTTCATATCCCAAGAAAAAAGGTGTTGTGTTGATTTGGTAGTATAATATCTTAGTTTTCTGTTTTTTGCGGACTTTCTTTCTAACCTGATAAAATGGTAAAAAGCCCTGTAAATATGTTATTGGCTATCCATTTACAGTTGTTTATGAGTGGTACCTACATATTTAGCTATGTACAGTGAAAAGTGAACCAGTCTCCTTTAGTCCTTATCCTGCTTTGTTTCTGTTGGCTTATGAACTTAAAATTATATCCCCCCAAAAAGATAATGGACAGTCTCAAAAAATTGAATCTGGAGCAGGACAAGTCAATATAAGAAATTCAGTAGATGAAAGAAATATCTGTATTTTGCCCTCCTATTCTTGAAAATAATTTATCTTATATATTTTTTAACCAATTTTACACTTACCCCCAATTATGTGTACCAGGAAATCAATGTTTGTGGCTTTTATTATTCCATACTGATAATTTTACTGATATTTTTTCAGTATTGGTAGATCAACTTGAGTGCTAGTAATGTAAACAAATGGTATCCATAACTTTTATGAACATAACAAGATTTTTTTCCTCCTGGAATAAAATCAAAATGAAACAAAATGCATATCCCTACTGCTAAATCTAGTCCAGATTTTGAACTGTGGCTTATTCTGACAAGCACAATGAACCAATTGAAATGTGTCATTATCAATATTATTATGGTGTGAAAAAAATTATCTGTACTTAAATCTAATCAAGATCTAAACATAGTTTTCTCCCAAAAAGAAGTTTTAGAATTCGTTGATAAAAACGGGTCATAATCAATATTCATGTACCTTTTATATACAATTTATCACCTTTACCGCGATGCAGGAGTTGATAAAAAACGATATTACACTAGAAGATATTATACAAGCGAAATAACACTTTGACGTGACGTCATTTGCGGTATAATCATAGCGCGCTAATGTTAGTACTAAAAGCGCGTCATTGAAAAATGACTTGTTTAATAAATTTAGTATTAAACCTACACCCATTCAATACACCCATTCAATACCCTCTATATTATGAATGGCTACAATTAAAATAAAGGGAAACTGGTATCTTGGTCATAATGCATTACCGACCCCTGCCGTTTGCAAAAACCTTCAATTATCATATAACCCGTGGCGCAGGAGTGAAATAAAGCCATTTAATTAAAACGATATTGCACTATAAAATAAAGAGTACTTCGGCAATGGCTACGGAAAATAAACAACAGAGACTTGCCGTAGAGAAATTTAAATTTGCTTTAACAAGAAAAGTAGACACTTAAGAGAAAAATCCTGAAAAATCTCGAGGGTGACTTTTTTTAGCTTACAAAAAGTGTCATTTTTTATTCAACGTAGGTTTGTCATACCAGGCAAAAGTTCATTTTCATTTTCAATTGGACAGACTATAAACGATATTACACTAGTTTATATTATGCTTTTCAATGGATAACTGATTTATCCGTGAAAATTATATTTGATAATTTCACAGTGAAAATTATCAAAATATGACTTTACACTTTGCAATGATGAAACTATTTTTTTAAGATTTTCCCATGTGGTATCTAAATTTTATTTTTGCTGACAATTTTGACTATGTCAGGCTGTTTAAAGAAAGGCAAAGCTGAAATTGATAGATAATTTAATTGTCAAAAGTAATAAAAAGAAGAAAACTTACTTCTATTCATCCAAATTACCAATCACCAAATATCGTCTCTTATTTTTTTGTTTCATTTTTACAGTCTGAAAAATACATTCTTTCCACATGATTAACTGTTCTTGATGACATTTGGGTAATTTTAAGGATCCTACGAGCAATAACTGCGTATGCTTTATGAAAACTTGAAAGTCAATGACAACCATCAGCCCGAAGAATAAGTAAACAATCCAGTGTTCGTGAGACAGCCTTTCAACAAATCCAAGTTTCCAATTTCCTAGCCGTTTTTGGAATGTTTACATCTGCCAACACTTGTACATTGTCTTTGTTACAATCCTAAAATAAGTTTTCTTTCTTTTAAAAAGGTGTATGAGTAACAAATCTAAATGATATCCCTCTGAATCAAACACAATTATTTTCCTCCCGTGAAATTCACAATTTTTAAAAATGGCGGCCGCTTACATTTATCAGAGCCAGGTCTAATATAAATAAGTAAGTAACATAAATATGGATGGATGGTTGGACTTTTTCTCCTATTAGAATTTATTGTTTTTAGTATCAAAACAAGTAATCATTCATATTTTTTTACTAAAATTGATAATATCACAGCCATTTAACGTTGATTATCGAACTTATTTTCAGCCCAAGACTTGTTGAATTTATGAGAAATTCGACTAATACATGTAAATAATAGAGGCTACCAGGGGGGAAACAGATTTTTAATATTAAAGTTAATATCAACGAAATTTCGTTTTAACTTGTTTTTAAGTATAAATTAAAAAGAAAATTTGTTTGTTCGTTGTGTAAGATGTAATTTTACTTCATCTAGTGAGCATTAAAAAAACAGTAATCTCACTCATGGCTACGCCACTCGTGAGAATACTGTTTTTAAAGCTCACTCGATGAAATAAAATGTCATCTAACACACAAACAAACAAATATCCTCCATGTAATTACACTTTGACGTGACGTCTTTTGCGCTATAAACATAGCGTTAAAGCGCGCTTATGTTAGCGTTACACGATATAGGCCCGTCAAATAAAATGACTCTTGTTAACAGTTTACAGTTCTTATTTAATGAATGTGATAAATAGAATATCATATTCGTGTAAATTCAATACTTAAGGCTCGCATAATATAATTTTATTCAACTCGTTCAATAAATTTAGTATTAAACCTACGCTCATTAAATATCTTCTCTATATATAATAATTAGGTGCTTGCAATACATTTTGTGAAAGGATAAAATAGCAAAAAACGTAAGTGTAACAAGAGCGTAAGAGTAACTTTCCTTTCATCAAAAGTTGTGAGTTTTCACATTTTTATGATAATTAAGTGTTAAATATAAAATCTACATTTTCCCCCAGTTTTATGATGAACTTATTCTCTCATGGCTTTAATGAAATTTTAGAAAGGTTTGAATTTTATAGATAATTGAAAAGAACGTCTTTCTTTAATTTGCTAATTGTATATAAATATGATTGGTTTTGTATTGTATATGAAGCTATTCTTCTTCATTGAATATTAACCCATAGCTTGATTTTTACCTACATGTATGCCACCAGTGTGGACCAAAATAAGACAGCATCCATGTCATCTGTTCATTATGATTGGTTCGTTTAATAGTGTATGTTTAGCTACAGCTTTCTTCATTGGCTATAAACCTTAAGCCGCCTGGCAGATAATTGTACAATTGGATATAAACCTTAAGCCACCTTGTAGATACTTGTTCAATTGCATATAAATCTTAAGTCTTCTGGCAGATAATTGATCAATTGGATGTAAACTGTAAGCTTCCTGGTAGATAGTTGTTCAATTGGTTATAAACCTTAAGCCTTCTGGCAGATAGTTGTTAAATTTGATATAAATTATAAGCCTTCTGGCAGATTATTGTTCAATTGGATATAAACCTTAAGCCTCCTGGCAGATAATAGTACAATTCGATAAAAACCTTAAGCCTTCTGGCAGATAGTTGTTCAGTTGGATATAAACTTTATGTCTCCTGGCAGATAATTGTTCAATAAGATATAAACCTTAAGCCTCCTGGCAGATAATTGTTCAATTAGATATAAACCTTAAGCCTCCTTACAGATAATTGTTCAATTGGATATAATCTGTAAGCCTTCTGGCAGATAATTGTTCAATTGGATATAAACCTTTAAGCCTCCTGGCAGATAATTGTTCAATTGGATATAAATTTTAAGCCTCCTGGCAGACAGTTGTTAAATTGGATATAAATCTTAAGCCTCCTGGCAGATAGTTGTTAAATTGGATATAAACCTTAAGCCTCCTGGCAGATAATTGTTCAATTGGATATAAACCTTAAGCCTCCTGGCAGATAATTGTTCAATTGGATATAAACCTTTAAGCCTCCTGGCAGATAATTGTTCAATTGGATATAAACCTTAAGCCTCCTGGCAGATAATTGTTCAATTGGATATAAACCTTAAGCCTCCTGGCAGATAATTGTTCAATTGGATATAAACTTTAAGACTCCTGGCAGATAAGTAATCCATTGGATATAAATCTTTACCCTCCTGGCAGATAATTGTTCAATTTGATATAAACCTTTAAGCTTCCTGGCAGAAACTTGTTCAATTGGATATAATATGTAAGCCTTCAGGCAGATAATTGTTCAATTGGATATAATCCTTAAGCCTCCTAGAAGATTATTGTTTAATGGGATTTTAACATTTAAGCCTCCTGGCAGATAATTGTTTAATTGGATATAAACCTTTAAGCCTCCTGGCAGATAATTGTTCAATTTGATATAAAACCTTAAGCCTCCTGGCAGATAATTGTTCAATTGGATATAAACCTTTAAGCCTCCTGGTAGATAGTTGTTTAATTGGTTATAAACCTTAAGCCTCTTGGCAGATAGTTGTTAAATTGAATATAAATCTTAGGCGTGTTGGCAGATTATTGTTCAATTTGATATAAACCTTAAGTCTCCTGGCAGATAATAGTATAATCGATATAAACCTTAAGCCTTCTGGCAGATAATTGTTCAGTTGGTTATAAACCTTTAGTCTCCTGGCAGATAATTGTTCAATTAGATATAAACCTTAAGCCTCCTGGCAAATAATTGCTAAATTGGTTATAAACCTTCAGCCTCCTGGCAGATAATTGTTCAATTGGATATAAACCTTAAGCCTACTGGCAGATATTTGTTCAATTGGATATAAACCTTTAAGCCTCCTGGCAGATAGATTTTAAATTGGTTATAAACCTTAAGGCTCCTGGCAGATAATTGTTCAATAGGATAGAAAGCTTAAGCCCTCTGGCAGATAATTGTTCAATTGGATATAAACCTAAGGCCTCCTGGCAGATAATTGTTAAATTAGATATAAACCTTAAGGCTCCTGGTAGATAATTGTTCAATAGGATAGAAAGCTTAAGCCCTCAGGCAGATAATTGTTCAATTGGATATAAACCTTAAGGCTCCTGGCAGATAATTGTTCAATTGGATATAAACCTTTAAGCCTCCTGACAGATAATTGTCCAATTGGATATTAACGTTATGCCTCCTGGCAGACAGTTGTTAAATTGGATATAAATTTTTATCCTTCTAGCAGATTATTGTTCAATTGGATATAAACCTTAAGCCTCTTGGCAGATAATTATACAATTCGATATAAACCTTAAGCCTTCTGGCAGATAGTTGTTCAGTTGGATATAAATGTGAAATCTCCTTGGGATATAATCTGTAAGCCTTCTGGCAGATAATTGTTCAATTTGATATAAACCTTTTAGCCTCTTTCAGACTGGATATAATTTTTAAGCCTCCTGGCAGACAGTTGTTAAATTGGATATAAATCTTAAGCCTCCTGGCAGATAGTTGTTAAATTGGATATAAACCTTAAGCCTCCTTGTAGATAGTTGTTCAATTAGATATTAACCTTAACCTCTTGGCAGATAATTGTTCAATTGGATATAAACCTTAAGCCTCCTGGCAGATAATTGTTCAATTGGATATCATCTGTAAGCCTTCTGGCAGATAATTGTTCAATTGGATATAAACCTTAAGCCTCCTGGGAGATAATTGTTCAATTTGATATAATATGTAAGTCTTCTGGCAGATAATTGTTCAATTGGATATAAACTTTAAGCCTCCTGGCAGATAAATGTTCCATTGGATATAAACATTTAAGCCTCCTGGCAGATAGTTATTAAATTGGATATAAACCTTAAGCCTCCTGGCAGATAATTGTTCAATTGGATATAAACCATAAGCCTTCTGTCAGATAATTGTTCTATTGGATATAAACCTTAAGGCTCCTGGCAGATAATTGTTTAATTGGATATAAAGCTTAAGCCTTCTGGCAGATAATTGTTCAATTGGATATAAACCTTTAGCCTCCTGGCAGATAATTTTTCAATTGGATATAAACCTTTAAGCTTCCTGGCAGATAATTGTTCAATTTGATATAATCTGTAAGCCTTCTGGCACATAATTGTTCAATTGGATATAAACCTTTAAGCCTCCTGGCCGATAATTGTTCAATTGGATATAAACTGTAAGCCTCCTGGTACGTAGTTTTTCAATTAGTGATAAACCTTAAGCCTCCTGGCATATAGTTGTTCGATTGGATATAAATCATAAGCCTTCTGGCAGATTTTTGTTCAGTTGGATATAAACCTTAAGCCTTCTGGCAGATAATAGTACAATTCGATATAAACCTTAAGCCTTCTGGCAGATAGTTGTTCAGTTGGATATAAACCTTAAGTCTCCTAGCACAAAATTGTTCAATAAGATATGAACCTTTAGCCTCTTAGCAGATAATTGTAAAATTCGATATAAACTTTAAGCCTCCAGGCAGATAATTGTTCAATTGGATATAATCTGTGAGCCTTCTGGCAAATAATTGTTCAGTTGGATATAAACCTTTAAGCCTCCTGGTAGATTATTGTTCAATTGGATATAAACTTTATGCCTCCTGGCAGACAGTTTTTAAATTGGATATCAATCTTAAGCCTCCTGGCAGATAGTTGTTAATTTGGAAATAAACCTTAAGCCTCCTGGCAGATAATTGTTCAATTGGATGTAAACTTTAAGCCTCCCGGCCAATAATTGTAAAATTGGATATAATCTGTAAGCCTCCTGACAGATAATTGTTCAATTGGATATAAACCCTTAGCCTCCTGGTAGATTGTTGTTCAATTGGATATAAATCTTAAGCTTTCTGGCAGATAATTGTTCAATTGGATATAAACCTTAAAGCCTCCTCGCAGATAATTGTTCAATTAGATATAATCTGTAAGCCTTCTGGCAGATAATTGTTCAATTGGATATAAAACTTTAAGCCTCCTGGCAGATAATTGTTCAATTGGATATAAACTGTAAGACTCCTGGTAGATAGTTGTTCAATTGGTTATAAACCTTAAGCCTCCTGGCATAAAGTTGTTAAATTGGATATAAATCTTAAGCCTTCTGGCAGATTATTGTTCAATTGGATATAAACCTTAAGCCTCCTGGCAGATAATAGTACAATTCGATATAAACCTTAAGCCTTCTGGCAGATAGTTGTTCAATTGGATATAAACCTTAAGCCTCCTGGCAGATAATTTGTTTAATTGCATATAATCTGTAAGCCTTTTGGCAGATAATTGTTCAATTGGATATAAACCTTTTAGCCTCCTTCCAGAGAATTGTTCAATTGAATATAATTTTAAGCCTCCTGGCAGACAGTTGTTAAATTGGATATTAATCTTAAGCCTCCTGGCAGATAGTTGTTTAATTGGATATTTACCTTAGCCTCCTGGGAGATTATTGTTCAATTGGATATAAACTTTAAACCTCCTGGCAGACATTTTTAAATTGGATATAAGTCTTAAGCCTCCTGGCAGATAGTTGTTAATTTGGATATAAACCTTAAGCCTCCTGGCAGATAATTGTTCAATTTGATATAAACTTTAAGCCTCCTGGCCAATAATTGTAAAATTGGATATAATCTGTAAGCCTCCTGACAGATAATTGTTCAATTGGATATAAACCCTTAGCCTCCTGGTAGATTGTTGTTCAATTGGATATAAATCTTAAGCTTTCTGGCAGATAATTGTTCAATTGGATATAAACCTTTAAGCCTCCTCGCAGATAATTTTTCAATTAGTTATAATCTGTAAGCCTTCTGGCAGATAATTGTTCAATTGGATATAAACTGTAAGCCTCCTGGCAGATAATTGTTCAATTGGATATAAACTGTAAGACTCCTGACATAAAGTTGTTATATTGGATATAAATCTTAAGCCTTCTGGCAGATTATTGTTCAATTGGATATAAACCTTAAGCCGCCTGGGAGATAATAGTACAATTCGATATAAATCTTAAGCCTTCTGGCAGATAGTTATTCAGTTGGATATAAACTTTAAATCTCCTAGCACATAATTGTTCAATTAGATATAAACCTTTAAGCCACTTGGCAGATAATTGTTCAATTGGATATAAACCTTAAGCCTTCTGGCAGATAATTGTTCAATTTGATATAATCTGTAAGCCTTCTGGCAGATAATTGTTCAGTTGGATATAAACCTTTTAGCCTTCTGGCAGATAATTGTTCAATTGGATATAAACTTTACGCCTCCAGGCAGACATTTGTAAAATTGGATATAAACCTTAAGCCTTCTGGAAGATAATTGTTCATTTTAATATAATCTGTACGTCTTCTGGCAATTAATTGTTCAATTGGATATAAACCTTAAGCCTCCTAGCAGATAATTGTTCAATTGGATATAAACTTTTAAGCCTTCTGGCAGATAATTGTTCAATCAGATATTAACCTTTACTTCCTGGCAGATAATTGTTCAATTAGATATAAAGTTTTATCCTCCTGGCAGATAATTGTTCAATTGGATATAATCTGTAAGCCTTCTGGCAGATAATGGTTCAATTCGATATGATCCTTTAGCCTTCTGGCAGATAATTGTTCAGTTGGATATAGACCTTACCTTTAAGCCTCCTGGCAGATAATTGTTTTACTGGTTTTAAACCTTAAGCCTTCTGGCAGATAATTGTTCAATAGGATATAAACCTTAAGCCTCCTGGCAGATAATTGTACAATTGGATATAATCTGTAAGCCTTCTAACAGATAATTGTTCAATTGGATATAAACCTTAAGTCTCCTGGCAGATAATTGTTCAATTGGATATAAACCTTAAGCCTTCTTGCAGATAATTTTACAATTGGATATAAACCTTTAAGCCTGCTGGCAGATAATTGTTCAATTTGATATATACCTTAAGACTTCTGGCAGATAATTATTCAATTGGATATAAACTTTTAAGCCTCCTGGCAGATAATTGTTCACCTAAGTGACCAGTGTGGACAAAAATCAGCCTTCATATCCATGCCTTGTGGTCATTGTCTGCACTGTTTGTTATACCACTAGCCAGTACATAGAGTATTTTGAAATTTTCCCTGAAAGATGGATAATCCTGTTTAAGATATTAAGCATGTAAGTGTGAATTAGATAAATGACAGGTATACTTTGGTTCTGCTTGATTCCATAAGGCATTCATTTTTTTTAATGATATCGGAAAAATTAAAATAAATCTTTAAACTAAAAATTATTCAAAATTGTCATTTTTCTAAAGGCTTTGCTGTGACGGGCGGAAAGTTTGACAACACCGGAAGGACTTACTACGTGGCCGGTGCACCGAGGAGTCAAAACACGGGTCAGGTTATCTTGTTCACAGAAATGCGGAGCGGAAATATTCTGAGATATGAAGACTCAAAGATACTGTCGGGAGATTTACCTTTCTCCGGATATGGGCAAGACCTGATAGCCTTAGATATAAACAATGATGGGTATGGCATGAGTTTGAATAACGGTTTAAAGGGATTCCACTGAGGTTCAAATTCTTCAAACAATAAAAATTTGACTAAAGATCAGCTGGGGCCATCAAACAGAAAGATTCAAATACAAAAATCAAGAAATATAGATCTGCTTCAAAATAGATTGAAAATCACATTTTTGTGCTACTCTTAGCCCAATTTGAATGAAAAGCATTACTTGGCTTTTCAAGTTTTGGTCATTTTTTCACTATTAGAAACAATTATTTTGGAAAAACGGAGTGAGTGAATGATCTGAAATTTTTACGCAAGCTATTGGTCTCGAAAAATTATGTCCAGTCCCGTCGTGTCAAAAAACTTGTGGAGTCTCTTTAAAAAAAAATTTAAGTCATTTTTTTTGTATTTTCTGACAACAGCACATCCCGACAATCCAAATAACAAAAAGTAGTTCTCAAAGCAGCTTAAAACTAGCGATGTAAAAGAAAGAAATATTCTTATTTTATTTTAAGTATCCAGCTAATTATAACACATTCAAAGTTTAAAAGTGGCGTCGCGTTATAGAATTGTCAATAAATACGCAATCAAAAATTACGCCGGTGAATATCATGTTAATCAATGAAAAATGCTCGGCTATTTCCGTAAAGTCCGGATTATTGTGATCGGAATTAAGAATATTTGTTATTTAGACTTTCTGAAAAATAAAGTAAGGATGTTGACTGTAGGACATAGAAGAATTTAGTCACTCGATAATTTAATTCACGTAAACAAAGCGCTATTTTTAGAGATGTTGATTATCGCCACACTTCAGCGCGTATTACACAAATAAATCTGATAGTTATTGCCCTTTGTTACTTTTTTGTCTAGTGCATCACTTGAAAACTAATAGTTGGAATTCAATACAACTTCTAACAATGGTCAAGTGCAGTGAGTTCAAGTGTAATGTGCAAGAACCATAACTCTATTTGGACTGATTACACAGTTATTGCCCTTTGGTACTTGTTTTGTGTCCAGTGCATAACTTGAAAACTAGTGGTTAGAATTCAATACATCTTTATACAATGGTCAAGCGCAATGAGAGGAAGTGCAGTATACAACTAACTGTTTTGGTGTGAAAAGTTATAAGGCATATTTTCAGTAAAGTTTATTTAAGTAATTGAAAATTTAGGACACTATTATAAAGACACATATGCCAGTCTTTTTGACACTAAAGAAGATTATTTCACTTTTAGAAATCTTGAATGGTTCTTACCAACACTTTTTGATTAGGTGCTATTTTATTAATTTTACTTTATAGCTTACAGCAATTCATGCTATGAGGAAATTATGTAACATACAGGATATGTTTTATATCTTTTTCTTAAGATATTTTATACAGATTAAGCATCATGCATTACTTGGGTAATGTTTTTATGCCCCCACAATGTGGGAGCATATAGCGTTGCACTTGTCCGTCCGTCCGTCCGTCAGTCCGTCCGTCAGTCCGTCCGTCAGTCAGTCCGTCCGTACGTCCCGAAATCTTGTGAACGCAACTCCTCTTAAACCGGATGGCAGATTTTGCTTAAACTTACAGGGATGAACAACCTTAATGTGTAGATGGTAGTAAAGGAAGGAATTTTTGCTGCGACCAAATTTAACAGAATTATGGCCCTTTGTTGATTTTTTCACTAGATAACTATGTAGAAATTTTGTGAACGCAACTCCTCTTAAACCGGATGGCAGATTTTGCTTAAACTTACAGGGATGAACAAACTTAATGTGTAGATGGTAGTAAAGGAAGGAATTTTCGCTGCGACCAAATTTTACAGAATTATGGCCCTTTGTTGATTTTTTCACTAGATACTATGTAGAAATTTTGTGATCGCAACTCCTCTTAAACCGGATGGCAGATTTTGCTTAAACTTACAGGGATGAACAACCTTAATGTGTAGATGGCAGTAAAGGAAGGAATTTTCGCTGCGACCAAATTTTACAGAATTATGGCCCTTTGTTGATTTTTTCACTATATACTATGTAGAAATTTTGTGAACGCAACTCCTCTTAAACCGGATGGCAGATTTTGCTTAAACTTCCAGGGATTAACAACCTTAATGTGTAGATGGTAGTAAAGGAAGGATATTTTGCTGCGACCAAATTTAACAGAATTATGGCCGTTTGTTGATTTTTAGTTTTCAACTTGTGGCACATGTAGTCCAAAAAATATTTGACCTAGAGTCATAAGATTGACAGAACAGTGGCGTGTGGGGGCATCAGTGTCCTATGGACACATTTCTAGTTTTTATTTTCATTGGTCAATGTTTTTCAATTTACATTAGTTAATCAATTAATAAACTTGAGAATTTTATATATAGAGAAAGACAAAAATAAGTTAAGACAGAATTTGTAGGATTATTAGGTTGAGGATAAGAATAAGAATAAGAACTATTAATGTGAAAGTGTGTTGAAAGAATCTTAAAACATTTTGATAACTTAATATATGATAATAAAAGGAACTATTAACAACTTTGCATGAGAAACTTGAAAGGGATATTGTGATATTAAACATTGACATTTCTAAATGAATAAATGTAATTAGTGATTGGGAACATCTGAGTATATCTTCATTTCCTCAAAGTTTTTTGCTATCATACTCTACCTTCTAATAGAAGAGTAAACTACATGACCGACTGCTTTGGGTGGACACTTCATATTTGTATCGGAACTCAACATAGACCTCGGCTTATTCCCCACAGCTTAAAACAACCGGTATTGCATAGCTCTACCGGAAGTCTAGGTCCCCGTACAGTGTTGCTGTTATTAGTTGAGAAGTTGTGTGGCGCAGAAAGCGCTGCCACAGCCCAAGTGTAGCAACAGCTCTTGCCCCTGGGCAGTCCCCGGTCGCACAAGGTATTTTGTTATAAGTAACTTTGTCATTTGTGAAGTAGTCTTGCCGGGGTATTAATCACATTGATTTAGGCCTAATTTCTTCCCATACAAAACATGACCTGATGGCTATCAAATTTTCATTTGTAATGACACTTAGGTGTAAGTTTATTTTTTAAGATTTTATCAATTACTTTAAATTATCTTACTTTCATCTCATTTTGATATTTCATTTGTAAGGTTTACATAAGAAATTCTGGCTGTTTAATTCTTCATTAACATATCATTTGGAGGGGCTTATGAAATTCCCTACTACGGATATGAATTTTACACTTGATTCAGATAAATAAAATGTCATTTAAATCATGGCCGTGAAGTACGCAGAGTAACGGGCTAGCGGTGTGGCGGGATGGCAGTGTGAACTGGGCGGGCTAGCAGTCTAGCGGGCTAGCAGTCTAGCGGGCTATCAGTGTGAACTGAGCGGGATAGCAGTCTAGCGGGATAACAGTGTGAAGTTGACGGGATAGCGGTCCAGAGGGATAAACTTTAATAATTAATTGAATCCACATTAAAACCTCATGATACATTTCTTAGCAGTGTGAAACAAGCGGACAGACAGTGTAGCGGGCTAGCAGTGTGAACAGAGCGTGCTGGCGGGCCAGCGGGTTAAACTTAAATACTTAATTCAATCAACATGAAAACGCTATGATACATTTCCTAGCAGTGTGAATTGGGCGGGCTAACAGTGTAGCAAGATAGAAGTGTGACCTTGGCAGGCTGCCGGGCCAGCGGGATAAACTTTAATACTTAATTTTATGAACATGAAAACCTTATGACACATTTCTTAGAAGTCAGAACTGGGAGGGCTGGCGGGTTCATGATTCATTAACTGAAGGCGGCGTTTTATTCATCATGGCAAAGAAACAGGCACAGTGATGGATTTACAAAATGATTAAAAGTAAAACCTTTGTACTCGAGCCAACCTGTGCTTAACTGGCTAATATACTGGACTCTCAGTCCAAGGGCCATGATTTTAAGCCCGCCCACCACTTCACACTGCTAGGAAATCTATCACGAGGTTTTAATGTTGATTCAATTAAGTATCAAAGTTTATCCCGCTGTCCCGCCAGCCCGCCCAGTTCACACTGCTAGCCCGCTACACTATCAGCCCGCCCTCTTCACACTGCCAGGTAATGTATCATAACGTTTTCATGTTCAATTGTAGTTATGTTTTTGTTTAGCCCGCTGGCTCTCCAGCCCGCCCAGTTCACACTGCTAGCCCGCTACACTGTTAGCCTGCCCACTTCATACTGCTAGGATATGTATCATAACGTTTTCATGTTGAATCAGTTAAGTTTAAGAGTTTAGCCCGCTGGCCCGCCAGCCCGCCAAGTTAACACTGCTAGACAGCTTGACTGTTAGCCCGCGCAGTTCACACTGTTAGCCCGCTTGACTGCTAGCCCGCGCAGTTCACACTGTTAGCCCGCTAGACTGCTAGCCCGCCCAGTTCACACTGCCAGCCCGCCACACCGCTAGCCCATTACCCCGCGTATTTCACGGCCATATTTTAATCAGTATCCAAAATACTCAACATCTGATATGTATTTGATATGTATAAATATTATTATTATTGAAGAATATTATATCAATATTGAACAGATATGATGATTTGGTAGTAGGATGTCCATTTTACTACGAGAAAGAAAAGGACAGAATGGGCGGAGCCGTGTATGTTTACATAGGAAATGGAGACATGGTAAGTAACATATTTTGCATTTTTGCAGCCATTCTTTGGCGTTTATTTCATCATGTCAGGGCTAGAATTTAGCACTAACAAGATAACAAAATGCGAATCAAAAGTAGAAAAATGCCAGTATTTTTTTACACGCTCAAACTTTTGTTTGCTAGTGTAGCAGATAGTTAGTGAACATAAATTGATATAACTTTGTAAAAAGAAATTAAATTTTAGCAAGAATGTCATCTCCGACAGCAATTCATGCGAAATAACAATTGCTCAATAAATAAAGATACAGGCATAAGCATCATTTAGCACATTGGTTAATACTATTTCGAAAAAAAATGCAAGTTACGTTTCGTTTTTGCCAGGACAAATTTCTTAAACTCGATATTAGAATTTAAAGACTCATTATTCGCTATGGGTTTGGTGCAGCATGTTAACTTTGGCATACAAGTTTTTGGCAATACTCTTGACGTTGTTATCACGGAAGCAGTCAATGGGGTTGAAATTGTGGCATGTGAACCTGGTGATTATGTGTCTGATCATCGAGCAATAAAATGTGTTACAAATGTTCAAAAAGAAAACATAATCAGTAAGTCAGTCAAATTTAGAAACTTTAAAAATATGGACGAGTCATCTGTTAGAAAAGAATTCAGTGAAATTACAATAGATCAGAGTGATATTAATCTATACGTGAATGAGTTTGAAAATAAAATAAAGAACGTTCTGGACACTCATGCACATGAAAAAGAGATAACAAAAGAAATTAGAGCTCCTAAACCATGGTTCACTCCCGAAATTCTCACCCTTAAAACATCGACTCGGAAAGATGAAAAAATATGGAGAAAATATCGTCAACCACAACAATATGAATCATTCAAAAAAGCTCGGAACCAGTACAATGGTGAACTCGAAAAAGAGAAAACAAAAGTAATAAGTGAAAAAGTAACTAATACAAAGGGTGATTCCAAGAAGCTGTACCAGTTAGTGTCTGAGTTAACAGGAACTAAATCAGAAAACCCAATGCCACCTGGGTACAGTGATAGTGAGCTCTCCGAACACTTTGCCTCATTTTTCTTGAATAAAATAGAGAAAATACGTGATGACCTGAAACCATTTGATAAATTGGAGCCAAATACTAGAAACGTTCCATCTCTTTTTGCCTTTGATGAATTTTCAAATGATAATGTTAAAGAGCTGATAAATGAACTACAGACAAAATCTTGTGAATTAGACATATTACCAACAGCAATATTTAAACTATTCCTTGGAGAACTACTCTCAATTATAACAAAACTAGTAAACTTATCACTACAGCAAGGAATATTTCCAAATAAATGGAAAGAGGCTATCGTGAGACCACTTTTGAAGAAAATTGGACTTGAACTTGTATTCTCAACTTATAGACCTGTGAGTAATCTGTCGTTTTTATCAAAACTGATTGAAAAAGAAGCTCTGAAAATACTAAATAAACATGCTGATCAGTATGACTTACTACCTACAAACCAATCCACCTACAGAAAATACCAATCCTGTGAATCTGCTCTACTGCGATTAGTTAATGATCTGTTGGCAGCCATGGAAAAACAAGAAGTTACAGCGCTAATCGCGATTGATCTCAGTGCCGCGTTCGACACTGTGGATCATGATATACTCGTCGACGTGCGACAGAAGCAGTACGGCGTGAGCGGTTCAGTGCTCAGCTGGCTTGATTCATACCTTCGTCCGAGGGGCTGTCGCGTGTGTGTCAACTCGGCGGTCTCAGCTCCACGGCAACTATAGTGCAGTGTCCCCCAGGGTAGTTGTTTAGGGCCTTGGCTCTACCTAACGTATGCGGGAACCTTGTTTGACGTGATTCCATCTGGATTATAGGTGTATGGATTCGCTGTTGACCATACTGCAACCAAACGTTATAAACCGACTGAAGAAAATAGTGAAATTTCTGCAATCGCTGAATTAGAAAATGGTGCAATTGATATCAACAACTGGATGAATGCTAATAAACTCAAGATGAACTCATCGAAAACAGAATTCATAACATTTGGAAGTTCTCAACAGCTCGAAAAGTGTCACCTAAAATCTATTTGCATTAACGGAGATAAGATCAACTCCGAGGAGTCCATTAGATATTTAGGCGCATTTCTAGACCAAACACTAAATTTCAAGGAACATGTCAATGGAAAGTGCCGTACTGCAATGTTAAACTATCTTAGAATAAAACGTATTCGAAAATACCTCACCAAAGAAGCAGCTGAAATACTAGTTATAGCACTCGTAATGTCACACTTGGATTATTGCAATGTCATTCTTTATGGTGTATCCGATTTTGAATTGAAAAAAATGCAACGTATTCAAAACATGTGCGCTAAGGTAGTTCTGCAACGAAAGAAATTTGACAGTTCAAGACAAGCATTGTTCGACCTTCACTGGCTGCCCATCAAATCTAGAATCGAATATAAAATTTTGACTTTTTTATACAATGGTTCAATCGGTCATGCTCCAAAATACCTTTCTGAACTCCTAACCAAACAAGTACCGATACCCGACTACGTTCAGCTAAAACCTCTGAGAACTGCTACGTTATTCCATTCAATAAAAGAAAAACATTTAGTGACAGAAGTTTTGGAACTATTGGTCCAAAATTGCGAAATCCGCTGCCATTAGAGTTGAAACAATCTAAGAATATTGATGTATTTAAGAGAAATCTTAAAACACATTTTTTCAGAAAGTTTGAATCACTATTTTAAAATCTTAAATGAGAAAAACATGAGTAACGTATAACTGATGACTGACATTTTGATAAATGTGCAATGTTAATGAATGTTTTATCCTTTTTAATCTATTTGTAATCAAGTTACATGTATGTAAATAATCTTATCTCATGCTACATGTATATCAATCAGTTTTATCATTGTATGGTCTCTGCAATTTTTTTAGAAATATGTTAATTGGAATTGTATGTAAAAGCTTTTATTTCATTTGATGTTGATCCACATATTCTTATGCATTCACAGTTTTATTCTTGTTGTTTATATGTACTGTACAACGCAGTTGAATATTGTTAAATAGAAACAGGCGTTTAATTAAATAAAAAGTTTCAAGTTTCAAGATAAAATATGCAAGTGGAAAAAATGTTAATTCTCACCTTGATCATGTAGGGAGTTGCTTCATAATTGTCAGTTTTTCTTGCATTTTAACCCTTACCACTGTACAAATCTCAAATGGACTTGTCCATCTTTACATCGGGACTAGACCATTCATCATTATTTCAAACTGACTAACTTAATGACTAAATATCTAAAATGGAGTTGTCCATCTTTCCTTTAGGACTATACCATTCATCATTTTGAAGGGAATATTTCAAACTGACTGACTTAATGACTATCGGATAGCACACCTACACCTATATCCTCAAAAATGAGTTTATCCATAATTTCCCAAACTGATACATTCTAATAGAAAAAATTATGCGGACATATCAAATTCTTCAGTTAAACACCATGATATTTTTTTACCAGAAAGGTGTAATACCCTTTTAATGTGAGATATTGACTATTTCCAGATTGCTAAGAAGTTCAGGCTGCAAATTTGTCATCAAAAAAACTTACCGTGTTTCAAAATTACAAAATACCCTTACAATGTGACACATTCACCATTTCCCGGTTATCAGTTTATTCCAGGTCAGGCCGCATATTTTTCATTGGAAAATGTATCAGATTTGAATGTAGTTTAGTACCCTTACAATATGACATATTGACTGATTTCAGATTACCAGTTTAACTAAGAAGCAGGTTATTAAAGGGCGCAGTATGAGTCAGGAAGAGTGTGATTCCTTGCTGTGTTTACATGCTAGATTTGGATTCAGTTTAGCAACTGCTGGTGATCTAAATAGAGACAATTTTGGAGGTAAACATTTTATATCAGACCATGTGTGTATATTCAAATAAATCTTGATGTAAACTTTTGACTGGTTTAAATACCAGTAACAAGTAACACTGAGTCCAATCTGATTAAAATTAGCTCCTAAATAAGGTTAGGCATTAGGATCTGACATCCAGCCATAGGAAGTCATCTCATGGTCTTTCAAACAACCAATCATTGGCGAGCTTTCATTATTTTGAAAGTGATGCAGTGTGTTATTTTAACCCGTTGAAAACCAATACTTTGTAGTAAATTTTCACGATTTCGTAAACATACATGGCTTTGTCCATATAGCCAACAGATTTTCTGGCAAAACAATCTGACCCTTTAAAATTGCCTTTATTATTTCAAGATAATTTATTAAAAATGACTTCAAATATCATTTTTCTAAAGAAAATTCAACAATTTGTTTAACTTAGTATTTTGATACTTCTTCTAAAACCTGACTGAAAAAAACCCGGCTTGATTGCATGACTAAAAATAGGTTTCTCGGGAAATCCGAATTATCAAGAAGGTGATGCATATACGGTGGTCATCAGATCTACACAGACGAAATAAGTAGATCTGAACTTAAGTCATATTGCACAGAGCCATAACAAGAAATACTCAGGATTAACAGTATCAGAAAGTTTTTTAAGAAATTTACACACACTGTAGTGATTAAGGTCTCTTGAGTAATAATTGGTTTAACCAAATCTCTTGAGGTAAACATTACTGCTCCAGACATTTGGTTGACTTCTAAAATGTCTTTAGTCATACTCTATTTTCCTACACACTTGCCTGAAGCACATGCTTAATATCTTGAGGTACCACGGAGACTTGCACCACATTGAAGCCGTCTATTTAACTCAAAGGGTTGAGGGTTTGACTGTAAATCTGGCGACTTGAGTTCAATTCCCGGAACGTGCATGCCGCTTTTGTTTTGATTGATCATTGAATCTTTTCTACCGTCATTCGCACTTTATCTCTGCTCTTGCATGTAAAGATGTTTCAGTTCCTTGAAAAAGTGAAGGCAACTAGAACTGGTAAACTTCTTGAAAGCCTGGCTCTTGCGGCTTATCGAACATTCAATATTTTATTGTAAATTTGTAAAAATACATAACTGCCTTGATACTGAAAATTTGAGTTTATAAGATTATAATGTATGTTTACAGTAGTAAAACGTTAAGAATTTAAGAAAATAGATTTTTATTGAACATTTTTGTCTATCTTTTAATTAGATTTTGCTGTGGGTGCTCCATATGAAGGGCAAGGTGCTGTATATATATTCCATGGATCTGCTGATGGGGTCAAGGAAGCTTATTCTCAGGTACAATTTAAAAGTGACAATTGCTTTTGGCCTTAATTTGGCTTTTAAGATATCAATAAAAGTGTAACATATACTTGAGTTTTGTAAAAGACATTGCTTTTTTTAATATACAAATGAAATATTGATGGAATAAAATGCATGTTTCATTGCTCATATTTTTCTTTTTTCATTGGAGTGAAGTATATTTTCGTATTGTCATTAGTGTCTTCCAAGACTACCATTTTTTATACATTTAGACAATACATAAAATGTTAAATTTCAAATTGAAATGTCAAAAAGGAGAAAATTGGATATAATATTTTGAAACAGAAAACTTTCTATTAACACAGGATTTATATTCACCTTTTGATATTAAAATTATCATATTTCACTTGTGGCTCTTATGAAATATTTATTTTCTTACCACTCGAAAATAATTCCTGTATCTTTTTAAAAAACTTGAATATCCTCTATGTATTAAATGTAATTAAAGCCATATTATAGATGATAAATGTTATTTTGTTTTACCCAGATGCACTGTCTGAGCATTAAATGATGCGGGACACGGTACTTATTATTTCCTCTGTAATTAAAAGTTTGAAAATTTCCAAAAAGTGATTGTGTCTTTTGTTTTTTAAAACCAATTTGGGTTTATTGATATTTATTTTCTCTCTACACAAGGGACAGGACGTGAAGTGGATGCACACCCGTAAATGTCAACGCCACTTAAAACACTTTAAAAGCTAGTGAAAAAACACAATTGCATTTATAAATTTTTCAAGGAATATCTGTGACTAATCAATATGATTTTCGCTGAATCCTTTCGCAGTTAAATATTTGACTGAAACAAATAAGGTTGCAACCATAAATGCGTGAACTACAAGTTTGCAACTAAAATGCGCTTGAACAAGATATTTTCGTGTATTGAAAATTTATTTGGAACATGCAAATTCAAACACTTACTCAGTATGAAAAATACATATTTTGTCTGGTGAGGTGAACTTTAACACTTACAGATGCGAATAAATGAGCATATATAAATCACCATGGACTGTCACTTGTCAAATCTCAAAATATGTACATAACCAGTTTATATCTTCAATAACTTCGTAAAATGAAGTTTATAAGCTGAGACCTTAAACTGAGTTTGCCATTATCATTGTCCTAAGGGATAATCATATTAGAAAATCTAAAATAGCATACAAATCCACTTACCTGAAGAAAATACGCGCGGGTGTTGATAATATTCGTGACGATTCCGTAGCCATTTTGTCAAGTTTGCAACCAATTTTCTCGCTTGAATTAAGTGTGCAATCACTTCACATCCGGCCCCTTGCTATATATTTCAGAGAATCTATGCTGGTGATTTGTCAGACACTACAGGATGGAATACATTTGGTTATTCTCTGTCTGGAGGCATGGATCTTGACAATAATGACTACCCTGATCTCCTTGTAGGCAGCTACATACAAAATAAGGTTAGTCAAAAGTTTACAGAGACTATTACCTCCCTTTTTGAGACACGGTAATTGTTACTTCCCTTTGATTACTAAGGTGTAGTTATAAAGGTTATTCTGTTTTAAGATCAAGTTCCACATGGGATATTTGGAATCTTTCAAGTGAGGAAGCTGATAAATAGCTAGGTTTTGCAAAGTTCTGATTGGGTGCTAGCTAGTGTCTGCAATGATAAAGAGAGGGCTTAGTCATCAATTGAGCTAATAAATCGTATGTTTTTACTTCGGTACAGGTGGCTTTATTGAGAACAAGACCTATAATCATTCTCCACTCGAAAGTTAATGTGAGCCCAAACAAGCTTAACATGAGCACCGATGAGCAGAAAACATGTGAACATGACGGCAAAATGGTGTATTGCGTAGAGGTGAAACTGTGTCTCCGTTATACGGCTGAACCTGTGGAGAAGTAAAACATTTTTGGATTATATTTTAGTCTGTCTTCTTGAATTGATAGAGAGAACATAAGATATGTACAATGTACTTCATGGGTCACTAATTTGATCCTCAGGCATGGCAAAGTTTCTCTTTGACATTAGACTTACTCAAGAACACAGACTATTTAGAGTTTTCTCCAGCTAAACCGGAGGTACAAACAAACTTTTACAATTACAGCTTCGAAAATAAAAGCAATATGTAGACTAGTCTATTGTTACCGGAAGCCAATCATGGAACTTATCATAATGGTAAACATTTGTTTGTACCGGGGAATTAGCATAAAAAACCACATTTGCAGAGTTCCGGATAACATCTATTGATCCAAAACACAGAGTCTTATTGTTTTTTGTCTCTCAGCCGCGATTCAGAAATCATGTGAGATAATATGTCAGTCACTTTTGGAAAAAAATGGTCAGTATTGGCTGGATATCTTGGAAAGTCATTGAGTCGAAATGACCATTGAAATATGATAAAAAATATGTAAACATCAGAGAAAAAAACAAACAAACATGGATCAAAATAAGCTGATAAAATATTTGTTGCCTGTTCAAATAATAATTTATACGTCATATTGACTGCACAGGCCTGCTTTATTTTGACAAATTTAAATAACAAAAAGACTATCCCCAGCTAACAATAATAATATTACCAAAGTTGTCAAATCATTTTGTGCTTAAAAAGAAGCAGGTGTTCCTATTTTTCGCAACATATTTAAGAAACAGTTTCATGGGGGAAATAATACCGACTTGAACCTTCAGAAACTCTGCAGTAATTCATATTTAAATGAAGAACCTTCTTTGCAATGTGGTTTAAGATCTTATACTGACAACAAATTACCTGTCATCTCTTTAGGTTTATTCCTTCTATGTACAATAAATCTTTAATGTGAAGAAGCTGTAAACATTTAACCTTATAAAACTCAAGGTTATTAACCATTTACCTACTTACAGTCAAGCTGTTTACATTTTACCTTCTGGAACTGAAGCTGTTAACCATTGAACTGCTGGAACTGGAACTGTTAACCATTGACCTGCTGGATCTGAAGCTGTTAACCTTTGACCTGCTGGAACTGAAGCTGTTAACCTTTAACCTGCTGGAACTGAAGCTGTTAACCTTTGACCTGCTGGAACTGAAGCTGTTAACCGTTGACCTGCTGGAACTGAAGCAGTTAACCATTGACCTGCTGGAACTGAAGCTGTTAACCTTTGACCTGCTGGAACTGAAGCAGTTAACCTTTGACCTGCTGGAACTGAAGCAGTTAACCATTGACCTGCTGGAACTGAAGCAGTTAACCATTGACCTGCTGGAACTGAAGCTGTTAACCATTGACCTGCTGGAACTGAAGCAGTTAACCATTTACCTGCTGGAACTGAAGCTGTTAACATTCGTCACCTGTTATTAACCTGCTTGATTGTGGGCTTGTCAAGTGGTCCCTTTTTGGAATGTCTATTTTCAATACTGGCTAATTCAAGATGAAAATCAGTCTTGAGTCTTTTCGGCCTTTACGGACATACAAGCTGACCAGGCTCTCTACGGATTGCAAAGGCTTATCGCTTTTGCTTCATTAGGTCTATGGTTCAACTTTGAAATTCAAAGCAGAGCAAATACTTAAAACAAATTAAAACATAATCAGAGTAAATCTATCTTGCTTTCTTGGTGACAGCTCATGTTTAAAATCAGGCTCAGATGAATATGCATCAAGGGGTTTATGTCTTCTACTGAAAAGTGTAACTAAAATTGCTGTATGACCAGCAAAGAATATTAGTAAAATGACTTCCTTCACATATGTTTCAGATTCGAAGCTTCGGATGATATTTTATACACCATCATAGCTGAACCAGGCAAACTCAGTCCACGAGTCGAGTTTATGAAAGACGGCAATAAGACGCAGGAAGTAAAAGACACGTTTATGCTCTTGCCACAAAGAATTACGGGCCTGTCAGCAGACGATCCTGACGCTATGTTTGCTTGTATTTCTCATACAGCTTATCTCAAGGTTTGTATTCATTGATTTATCGAATCTATTTAACGAAGTGTCTCGAATTCCGACATGGTCTTTGGTTTATTTTATGTGGTGAAACTATCAAGCTAACTTAGTTAATGTTGCTGGTTTTACTCCGTTTTACGTGCCCGTTTTAATTTAAATAATGCATGGAAGGGAACATGAGATCTGCCTCCACCAGTAAAGCTGGAATGTTGCCAAATGACCTGTGTTGGTATGATGTAAAACCCAATTGAACAAACAAAAAACTCAGGAGTGTATAAGGATCCATCATGAAAGTTTATGTTTTACCTTTCAAAGTTTTTGTAGAGCACTTCCATCGGATCTTAGTGAAGAATAGGAGTTAAAAGATGGGTCTGTTCTGGTACCAATTTGATGATAAATGACAATTTTGAACCTTTTTTGAATACTTACAAGGCATTATATTTAGTTGTTCACTCGAAATTATGATATATATAAAGATAGAAACTTCGAAATTGTCACCTTAGTGTAGTAGTGAGATAATTTCTATTAAGTTTTATGGGAGTTTACCCATTACTCCAATAAGGTGACAAATTAGTTACTGTATCTCTTGTGGTGATTACCCCTTACTTTTCTGGAGCCAAAAGTGATTAGCCTTTGCCAGCAATATTGAGCCAGCACAGCGTGTGCATCCATGCAGTCTGACACCAGGCCCTATACTGTTTACTTTCTTAAATTTTATCTTGATACCTACAAAATGATGACTGATATCCCCCCTAAAAAGTTGAAATTTCGCACGTCTATTTTAAATATTCAATCGGTAAAGGATAAACATAATAAACAGTATCTTTTAACATCTGATTTTATTTAATGTTATTATTGAATGTTAAGACAAATTGGAATCTTTTTTATCATGATTTGTTAAATCTAGACTCCAATAATTGATGTTTTGTCGGCCATCGAATTTGGCATAAACTTTGCACTACCAGAGAAAGATCCCCCAGTGGCATCATCTGCAGATGTTCTCCCAGATATCAATGAATTTCCAATACTTGATGCAGGAATAAATTCTGTCGAAAATCAAACGGTTATGACCAAGGTAAGAAGTACTAGTATTATGTTTGTAATGATTAATGTAAAATGTAAGCACAAAACCTACCTGCCAATGTTCATTATGCAATAACATATGATATGAAATAGCCGGAAACCTTTTGATCGGAAAATATCTCTTTATATAATTATGCATGGATGGTTATTTTCTATTAATAATAGGTGGAGTTTCTAAAAAATTGTGGTGTTGACCAAATTTGCAACAGTAATTTACAAATGAAAGTGTCACCAAAACTGAGGAAGTAAGTATTTTACTTATTGTCAGAAGAGTTCATATTCATGGTGATTGCTTATAAAGATATAAAATTATATCTGCTGGATATATGTGTTCAGATAATGAATTTGTAAACAATAAACTGGTTTATCCAGCACGTAAAAATTTGTTTGAGATCACTGACAGGTTGAAAAATCTCATGATATCAATGAGCTATTGAAAAACTAAATTTGTTTATTTGATTTAACGGTATACCAACACAGTTTAGGTCATATGGTGTTGAAACAAAAAGATGATTTTGGCTAACCTTGGGTGTTACAATCTTCAAAGCAACGCCAGGGATCAGAACCATCCCACCTGATGGAGCTTACAGATGCTTAGACTCCAGTTATTCTATCCCATTTAGTCGTCTTTTACGATCACGCAGAGATAAACAGTGGCTGCAATTCTGATGCGGCAACCCCTCTGCCACAAGGGGATTGAATAACTATAATATTTATCATTAATCATTTCCTGCCAGGTCAATGATATAAAGGAAAAATGGTGAAATTATTTTGTGTACATTTAATAAAAACTGTTTAGTTTTTTAATGTTTGTAATTTTTCTAACCATTTATATTATTCATTAGAGATGAAGATGGCAACCTAGTTTTGGAGATTTGGAGATCCGATAGTGTCCGGGTACAAGTGTATATAGAAAACATTGGGGAGATTGCGTACCAGACCGAGTTTTACCTGTCTAAACCAAAGAGTCTTACCTGGCAGCAGTCCGAGCCCGTAAGATTATTAAACATGATATCATTCTACAGTAGTCATAGTAAATGATACAACTTTACTCACAGCTGCTACAACAAGACATTAAAGGGAGTCCACTGAGTTTTTTTCTCTCTTTATGACTGCACTAGAAATACTTGTTTGATATTAATGTTGCACTTGAAACAGATTTTCACCATCTTGTGTGCAAAATTTCAGATCATTTGTTCACTTTCTTTTTACATGATAATTATTCTTATTGTGAAAAACAACGCAAAATTAAAAAGCGTTGCAGCACTGTATTGATCACAGCACACAAATACCCTTTTATTTTTTAAAATAATTCTAAATTATCTTTTGCAAGTCTTTCTATTTAAAGTGCCCTAGCTGGTCTACATAAGAAATTAAAATTTATGTTTTTATACTTTTGAACCTCGGTGGAGTACCTTTAAATTACAAAATATGTGCAGGTTAAGTAATGGAAGTTACAGGATATGCATCATATCAAACCATATTATGCAAATTATGACAATTTCAGAGTGTTTTCGTTTTTATAAAAGCTGACAAATATTAATTTTATAGTTTAAAGAAATTGTATCATAATCCTATGAGAAAAAATGATTGAATTTTCTATTTAACAGAAAGACATAGGCTGTGATGTTTACAATGACACTTTAATCAAGTGTCAGAGTATTGGAAGCAAGGACAGTGGGAATCCATTAAAAGCAGGGGCAGTAACTGTGTTCGCATTACTTTTCCAAGTTGACAGGAAAGCTATAGCAACTGTAAGGTCCATTCAGCTGACCGCATGGGTCGATACGTAAGCATTCTATGCTTTTATTCAATCCTGTAAATTTGCCTCGGGTAATTAGTTTTAAAAATTTGTTCAGAAACAGTGTTAGAATTTTCAAAAATTAATCTGTAAATGAGTATATAACACATATGGTTTATTCATCAGTAATTTCAACCTTATTGATTTCCATCATTTGTTTGCAGTTAAAAGATCCATTTGCAAAATTGATTACTTCATTGTGGCCATTTTCTCAAGTGTATGCATCATTTAGACTGATCTTGAGTGATTTTTTTTAAATATTAGTTATTTTTAAGACAACTCAAGTGCGTTTCTTTTTATCACATCACTTCCTGACTTGAATATTGAAACTGATGACATTGTTTTGACGTTTTATGCTTGGTTGTTGAATGTTGTTTCTTCATGAAATGTGTAAGCAGAAATGACATTACAGTTTTGATACATAACACTTGTGTAATGTAAGGTATTATCTCATAAACTTAGGTGCAGGAGTGTAATAAAAACGATGTTTCACTAATGTAATAATACTTTGATGTGACTTGAATTGCGTTATATATAAAAATAGCGTAAAACGTGTGCTCATGGTAGCGTTACACTGTAGGCATGTCAATGAAAAAGTATATTTTTTTTAATGGTAAACCGTACTTATTTTGAATATGTTATAAATAGAATATTATATTCATGCAGATTTATTACAAAAGTTATTGGACTAGTTCAATAAAACAATATTATGCTCGCCATAATATGGATAATTCAACTTCAGTGTTGTTATATTTTTCTTGTCCTTCGGGGTCCTTGATGCTAGCACTATTAAGTGTTGAGAAGTGAGTTACCGCTGAAGCCGGTGCTAGGGGGCGTGAGGGCTGTTGTACTTATTCATTATCCCTCATGTACAGACTCGATCAAACCGAGTCTGCGATTTTCATTTATGCTTCCGAGGGATCACTTTATTTCCAGATTTTTTTGTTCAATAAATTCAGTATTAAATCTACACTCATTCAATATCCTCTACGTGTGTAATAGTTATGTAGCATGTAAAACAAACAAAGTCATGAGATTGATAAAAAACTTTCTTATTTTTTTCAGAACAAGTATAGAAGTAACACCAGCTGCTGACAAAGTTGTAATACCTATTGTAGTTTATGTAAATGCTGATTTACAAGTGTTTGGGTAAGTGAGCATACTGTTAATCCTTGTTTGTTCAAATTTTGGATTCTTACAACTTAACACTATCTTTATGAGATCCACAAACTTTGTCAAGCTGTATACAGATCTAATTGGATTACAATATTCTAGGATGATCACTCATGATACCTCATAATTATGTAGTGGCACTTGCCAACTTTATTTTTAAAAATACTGTCGGCAAGCATGTTGGTCATTCTTCTACATATCAATAATCCTCGAGATAATTTATTCTCTCCCTCAGTCCGATAGGCGATAAAGACATTCCGATGCCATCTGTTATCGGTATGTTAAATGTGAATTACATCCTGGCTTGATATTGCACAGTCTTAACATCTATTTATAGCTGTCTTGAAATTAATCAACCGTATTTGTTGTTTTTGATGACGTTTAAACGCGCACGTAATAATTTTATTCGTAATAAAATAAATGAAAACAGGGTATTGTTCACGCGTGCAAGGACTTAGTATAAGTAATAGTTATAGTTCAGATTTTAAAAAATATGGAATTTATTGCAAGCGTAGAAATAGTTCTATATTTCTTTTACTTTACCGCGTTACGTAGTATAGCGGTAAAGTTATGTCTGCACGTTACGATTGAATAAGTCACATGACCAATGTTTGATTGTTTTGTTACAAACTGACCAATCGAAATGAATGGTATGATAACATTGGGATAGGTAGAGTTACAGGTATCAGTTTCTAGCGTGCACCACTGCTAATAAACACGTGCTTTAAAATTTCAAGTTCATAAATTTAAAAATAAATAAATAAATAGTGGTTATTAAAGGTAAACTTTGGTGAAATGTTGTTATAAGGATATGTTTTAGTTGAAAGGTTATTAGACCATTCATGTTATATTATTTAATATTTCGTGTGAAGTCCACACACGCCGCTGAGGAAGGCACTGAACTTGTTAAATTGGACACAGGTTTTATCAGAGTAACATTCTCTGTTTGTTTTCCTGGACGTCGTGTTTTCCGATGACGCGGATGTTTATTATTGAGAGATCTTTTAACATACTGTAAATGTCACTGCATTATAATATGTATACATATAATGTCACAAATATTGATACAATTGTATGTTTTTGGTGTAATAAACGGTCTCGCGTAGCTATTGTGCAGCGCTACCAGGCGAAATATATGTTTGTGTTACGTTATTTGTAGTAAAGGGGAGACTTTAAATTATGAACTATAACTGGCTTACCGTTTGACCCACTTTCGTGGAATAAGTCAGGTACGAAGTGTCGGTACAGCTGTAATGTAATACGAGTCCAGCCCTAACTAGTAAAGATTGACAGGCCAACACATGGTCTGAGTGTTTTGACCTGTCAATCAAAGCTTTGCGTTTTTATGTATTTGCATCATGTAACAATTCTGCGATCAGGTTGTGTTTGACATAATATATATAGCAAGAATCATATTTTTGAACCATTTCATGTGGTCACGGTTGCTTGATATTGCTACGCAGGTTTTATATGCAGACACAAGCAACAAGAGGCATAAGCTCAGGTAAATATTTTATAAAAAAATATTCTCGAATTCTCGCAATATCTAACTTCATCATTATCTGAATGAAAATACAAATTGTAACATGACTAGGCGCGCAGCTTTTGTACGCCCAACCAGTACCGAATCTCAAAATAGATGACGGTAAATTATTCAAACATAACATGGTTAAACTGCCTTAAATGCTGTTGCAATTATTAAAAAAAAAACTTTGAAAATCATATTTCAGTGATTTCTTTGATATTTGCATTTTGCAGGCCGATTTGAAAAGCTTTTGTCATCATTCTGATGACATTAAGAAGAAACAGAAATACAGTGCCCTATAATACAACGAAAAACAACAACTGGGCAGTGCACGTCTGGAAAACCGCAACCTACAACCGGAGACTCAGCAAGAGCCTGGTTATCCTATTCCCGTTCAAATAGAGCAGTTCCGTTCATGTGCAGCAATGGATTTTTGGTCGCAACAATTCATCTGTGAAATTGAAAGGAAAAATGGAGAATTCTATCCTCCAACAACTTTACTAAACATTGCTGCAATGCTAAAACGGTATCTTCGAAATGAAAAATCCATGCAGGTGAACTTTGTTAAAACTGAAGATCCTTTTTTTCTGAACTTTGCAGAATAATGGATCGACGCATGCGCGAGATGACTATACGAGGGTATAGGGGTCGAAGTCAACTGTTAAAAAAGTGGAGTTTTTTTAACAAAATGTGGAAAAAAGTTTGTCATGGAATTATGAAACATGGATATTCTGTATGATTATTTTAAGATAATTATGTGTTAGTTTCGAACTTTGAAATTTCTCTCACTCCATGTCTATTATACTGTTTTCTAATGTTTGAATTATAACCATGACGGTATAGGGAATGTACTGTTTCAATAATTTTTATACATGTAAAAGCTTGGATTTATAAATACCCGTATGAAATCGCTTTCTTATTTGTTTACTTTATTCGCATGCCACATATATTGTCTAATTTTAAACTCCGCCCATATCCATAACGTCATATTTGTCAATACCCATTAAAATATGTCTACTTATTTTTCACATACACCAGTCCCGGTATAGTGTATGCAAAATATTTCAAATAAATTTGAGCATTTGATTGGATAAGAAAGTGGGACAAACGGTAATAAAGTGAAGAAGAAAGCATGTATATATACAATATATACAAAATTCGAAGGGGCCAGAAAGTTAGCAATTTAGCTAAATCTCAACCTAGACAGTTTTGGAAAAAGATTCGAAAATCTTTTAAAAAGGCACCACGTAAGGCCGATAATCCTAATATCGATAGTCTGTTTATCCATTTTAGTGAGGAACCGCCGAGTAGTGAAAATGACGACTATATTCCGCAGAACGACCAGACCGACGCTTACCTAGATATTTATTTTACAGAACAAGAACTTAGATCCGCAGTTTTCCGTCAAAACAATAATAAAATGCCGGGGTTAGACAATCTTCCAAGTGAATTGTTTAAGTCGAGCTATGATTTAATTTCACCTCTTTTGTTGAAAATATATAACAGAATATTTAACAGTGGTGAATATCCTAATTCTTGGGGTTTAGGAATAATTACTTCTATCTTTAAAAAAGGGGACATATATGATGCTAAGAATTATCAAGGCATTTTTCTTATTAATGTACTTGCAAAAACTTACTCTCAGTTGCTTTTAAATAGATTAACTCAATGGTCGAACAAATACGATACGCTTGACAAAAATCAATTCGGATTTCAAAAGGGGAAGTCAATCATTGATTGTATTTTTGTCCTACATTCTGTATTAAGTAAAGTTCTAGACTTGGGTAAAAAACTTTATTGCTGTTTTGTTGATTATATGTTGTGTTTTGATAGAATTAATAGAACAAATTTATGTCAAAAACTTATAACAGAAAAAGTAAATTTGTACGGGCCGTATAAGCAATGTATACTATTGTTAAGTCCTGTGTAAAGTTCAATTCAGAATCATCAGACTTCTTCACATCTAACATCGGATTGAAACAAGCGGACCCGAGCTCCCCCTCTGCTATTTATGTACATCGTAAATGACGTCACACACAATACTAATACAAATATTGATGATATATACTTTATGCTACATACCCGGAAGCATTACAGTCTATGATAAATGATTTTGTAACGTATATTGTAGGAGTGGGGTCTAAACAATCAACCCTACAAAAACTAAAATATTAATATTTCGAAAGAGGACGTCACTCTCAAAACATAACTTTATATTGAAGATACACACCCTTAGAAGTAGTTACGTCATTTAAATATTTAGGTATTACATTATTTAAAAATGGAAACTGGTATCGCAGTCAAAAATGTATTGCACAGCATGCGTCTCGTGCATTATATAGCCTGTTCACCACCTTTAATAATATCGAGTTACCAATTAAACAAGAAGTAAGCTTATTTGATAGTTTGGTTGGTTCTATTCTAAATTTCGGCTCTGAAATATGGGGAATACATGAAGCGACTGACATAGAACTGTTACTTACTAAATTCTCACGTCGCTTATTGTGTGTGAAACGCTCAACAAACCTTTCCGCACTTTATGGAGAACTCGGGCGCGTACCACTAGCCGTATTCAGAAAAATAAACATAATTAAATATTGGATTAAAAAATTAAGGCACGCGGACTCTTCATTAATAAAGCAGACCTATACGTTTTTAAAAGCTGACGCTGATAGCGGTCGTGAGTATCGTGGTCTTAATTGGGCTGCTCAAGTGAAAAGTATTTTAGATGTACATGGATTAAGCTATGTCTGGAATCAACAAACGGATGTGAATAATATACCGTTCCAGTTGATAAAACAACGCATATTAGATACATATTTTCAACGCTGGTACTCAGACATAAATAATTCGCCACGCCTTCAATCTTACTGTATATTTAAGCATTATTTTCAAACAGAACATTATTTAGATTGTATTAAAGAGAACAAGTATAGGGTTGTACTATCAAGACTTAGAACATCGTCGCACAGTTTACTTATAGAAACCGGACGTTACGAGAATATCGCACGAGAAGAACGGCTTTGTAAATCATGTAATATGTAATATGAGAAAAGTTGAGACTGAATTCCACTTTATTTTAGTATGTCCTAAATATAATATCGCGAATTGAGAACCAAATATTTTCGGCGTTGGCCATCTATACATAAATTTGATCAATTAATGAATGCCACATCTAAAAAATATATTTGTAATTTATCGATATATATATATTTTGCCAATAGAATAAGAATTTCATAATTTGTCCATTCACCTCCATAATACTGTATGCTCTTATTTTGACATGTTAGAAAAAATACACTGAACTTTGTTAAAATGTGCGTAATACTATGTATTTATAAGTCAATTTAATTAACTTGTTTTTTCTTTTCTGAAAACACGTTTTCATGTACCTGCCTGCATGTAATGCTTGCTATAAACTTTGTAAAAGAGTTTTATGCAATAAATCTATGTTATGTTATGTTATGTTATGTTTCCGGTGCTTTGTATTTTTTTGATGTTGTGAAGTTTTTGTATTTGAAAAGAAATATGTTGGTAAATTTCCTTATGAGCAAATGAGGGATTCTTAAACGTTAAAAATCCTATTTAAAATAGTGTCATGAAATAATCTATGGCAATATTTCATTCTGTTTATGTACAGAATTCTTGTGTTAATTTACAGAAACATTCTATAGTTACATTTTGCTTGATAACCACCCATATGAATATGAAGACAGCGTAATTTATTTAGATATCAGGATAATTTTTATGCCCCCCCCCCTCTCCTTCGAAGAAGAGGGGGTAAATTGTTTTGCTAATGTCTGTCGGTCCATCGGTCTGTCCGTCGGTAGAACACATGGTTTCCGCTGATTATCTTTAAAATTATTTATCACAAAGTCTTCATATTTCACATACTTATTGGTCATAACTAGTAAATAACCCATATTCTAACACGACCCGCATTTTTCCCTATTGAACATAGAAGAACCGAAAGTGTGTGTTATTATGCAATAGAGTCACTGTTTGACGTTCTATATTTAGACATGTGACGTAATCATTACACATGTGACGTAACCACTATAAAATCCGACGCGCTGACAATAAGTACGGAACAATGCTTAATAGCAGGTACGGCAGCTATGGAAAGCCATGGCTGTCTGATATTGTTTTTTTTCAATTTATGTAACCATTAGGATAATATATGAGTTCACTTCGACTACATATGAATTGAAAACACCTTCTTATTTAACCGGAATCCATTATATTAATCCACAGTTATAATATATGAAACCATACCGTCAGTGTATGAAACCGAGTTAGCAATATATAGGTTGATTTTCTCAATATATGATTCCAATTCTTCAATATATGGTACCAAAGTAGCCATGTATGGAACCAGATGTCCTTATATGAAACCGAATTATCAATATATTAATTCATTTTTCAATATATGAAACCAATGTATCAATTTATGAAACCAAAGTAGAAATATATAAGTTGGTTATTACATTATATGATACCAATTCTTTCAATATATGGTACCAAAGTAGCCATATATGGAACCAGATGTCCTGATATGAAACCGAATTATCAATATATTAATCCATTTTTTACAATATATGAAACCAATTTATCAATGTATGGAACCAAAGTAGCAATATATGAGTTGGTTATTACATTATATGATACCAATTCTTCAATATATGGTACCAAAATAGCCATATATGGAACCAGATGTCCTTATATGAAACCGAATTATCAATATATTAATTCACTTTTACAATATATGAAAACCAATTTATCAATGTATGGAACCAAAGTAGCAATATATGACTTGATTATAACTTTATATTATACCAGTTCTTCAATATATGGTACCAAAGAAGCCATATATGGAACCAGAATTGCCCTTATAAGAAACCAAAAATTAATCAATATTTATTAAGTCATTTTTTACAATATATGAAACCATTTTAAAATTAAATTAAATGGAAACCAAAGTAGCAGCTGCTAGTATATATAAGTTGATGTTACATTCTATTGATAGCAATTTTTCATTAAATGGAACCAAAATAGGCTATTTTCAAGTCAAGCAATTAAAGCCCCGAGGTCACTGGGTTCTGTTATTCAATGCATACACTTTTTCATGAAATCAATTTTATTTACTGATTATTTTTTAAAACTTTGTGAGTAGATTAACCTTGAAATGTGCCATTCGGGCCAAAATGCCTATTTGATCAAAGGTAAAGGTTACGCAGCATGAACTTATTTTTTTTAAATATGCTTTTTGTTAAAAGGGCATTCAGTACGACTCAATAGCTTAAAATATGACATACAATTCCTACAATATTAACAGATAAGTTTTGCCTTGCCCGGGCCCCATTTTTAATGTGAACGTTGACGTTTAAAAATTCAAATATTTCCCTTTCATTCAAGGGGAAAAATTTGCAGTTTATGCAAGTCAGTGAACACGCTGTTCTTTTTTTATACAGGAATATTTGGCGCGAAACTGTAATACCCGGGTGCAAAAGGATAGAATACAAGGCCCCTTTAAATAAAGTCCCGGTCAATATAATGACATTTTTTTGCGTTCAATATATTGCCTACTTTTGGTAACATAAAATTGGGAAAAACTTTGGGAAACATTAAAAATTTAAAATCCAAAATTAAAATATTGCTACTTCTCTTACCCTAAAAAAAAGATAAAAGGGTTTCCCTATATTGTTAAAATTGATTTAAATATTTAAAATAAATTGGTTTTTTAAAATAAAGGGCATCTGGTTTCCCATTTTCATTTACTTAAAGGGGGATCCAAATATTGAAGATCTGGTATCATATAATGTGATAATCAACTTATATATTGATACTTGGCTCCATACATTGATAAAATGGTTTCATATATTGTAAAAATGAATTAATATATTGATAATTTGGTTTCATATAAGGACACTGGTTCCATTACATTGTTTTACTTTGGTTCCATATATTGAATAATTGGTATCATATATTGTAATAACAACTCATATATTTGATACTTTGGCTCATACATTTGATAAAATGGTTTCATATATTGAAAAATGAATAAATATATTGATAATTTGGTTTTATATAAGGACACCTGGTTCCATACATTGTTACTTGGTTCCATATATTGAATTATTGGTATCATATTTAGTTGTAATAACAACTCATATATGCTACTTTGGTTCCATACATTTGAAAAATGGTTTATATATTGTATAAATAAATTAATATATTGATAATTTGGTTTCAAATTAAGGACACCTGGTGCCATACATTGTTATTTGGTTCATATATTGAATTATTGGTATCATTATATTTATCAATAACCAACTTCATATATTGCTACTTTGGTCATACATTGATAAAATGTTTCATATATTGTAAAAAATGAATTTAATATATTGATAATTCGGTTTCATATAAGGACCATTGGTTCATACATGGCTTACTTTTGGTATCCATATATTGAAGAATTGGAATCATATATTGAGCAAAATCAACTTATATATTGCTAACTCGGTTTCATACACTGACAGTATGGTTTCATATATTGTAACTGTGGATTAATATAATGGATTCCGGTTAAATAAGAAGGTGTTTTCAATTCATATATAGTCGAAGTGAACTCATATATTATCCAAATGGTTAAATAAATTGAAAAAGAACAATATAAGACAGCCATGGCTTTCCATAGGCAGCGTTTATTTGTTTATGTCGTGTTAGAATCGAAATAATATATCCCAATCGGTGATTTTATCGCTGGATAACATCACTGTTTGTCGTTCGGATGCGCATCATTATATCACTCGGGCTACGCCCTCGTGATATAATTCCTCGCATCCGAACTCCAAACAGTGATGTTATTGAGCGATAAAATCACAGTTTGGGATATATTATTTCTTAAATGACTTTGGGGTCACTAGGTCAGAGGTCAAAGTCACAGGCTTCTGAAATGTCAGAATTGTTTCCGCTCATTTCCTTGAAAACTATTGATAACAAAGTCTTTATGTTTCACATATTGAGTATTTATATGTGGTAGATGACCCCTATAGATTTTTGGGTCACTAGATCGAAGGTCAAAGTCACAGGTGCCTTAAATGTCAAAACCGTTTCCGCTTATTATCTTGAAAACTATTTATCACAGAAACTTCATATTTCACATATTGATACATATTGGTTGGTCGTAACTAGTTTATGTACCCTATTGATGTTTGCATCACTATGGTAAATATCAAGGGCACAGGGGCCTTAATTAAATGTCAGAATGGTGTCTGCTCATTATCTTGAAAACTATTTATCACAAAGTCTTCATATTTCACATACTGAATAGCCATATGCAGTACATGACCCCGATAGAGTATGGGATCACTATAGTCCAAATGCAAGGTCACAGCGGCCTTAAATGTAATGTAATTTATATTTAACATATTGATTAGTCATAATGGGGTCAAAGGTCAAGGTCATTATGCTTAACACATTGATTGGTTATAACTAAGAGGTCATTATTTTCCACTTCCATGTACAATGTACCCATTTATGGCAAGTTTCTATAACAAAAGTACCAATAATATGAGTCAAGGGCTAGAAGGGGGGACATATGTGTCGTTCGATATTTCCTGTTTATTTTTTAATTAATAAAAAGTCATATTACGTAGCTTTATACACTTTTATATATTCAGTCACTGTAAAGCCAATGAGTCTATTATCTTAACATTTTGTTATAGAATTGCAGAACCTGACAGTGCCATCTTCTCGTGTAATGTTCGCGAAGACAGTGCTATTAAAAACGAGGTTATAATTGGAAAATCAGTGAAACATACTTATACAGTAAGTCAAATTCTGTGAACCATATTTATTATATCATTTCAAATTTGTGAACAGTAATATATATGTACTTCACAGTCTCACCTTATTTACATTGGACCCTAGGTTTCTATCTAAGATGTTAAGTTTTAAAATATGAACATATATAATTTCAAACATTTTGCACAAACATAACTATAATACATGCAATAATTACTTACACAATACATTAATTAAGAATGATGAGATTCAAAAGCATGAAATTCTGATAAAGGTATCTCCCTACAAGAGACCCGTGGTGACATTTCAACTTCTTGAATTATCGGGTTCAAATTCACAAATTTAAAATTTCAACTTCATATATCCACAATTTCAACTTTTTGAATTCACGATTTCAACCTTTTGAATTCACGGTTTCAACTTCTTGAATAACGATTTCATCATACAGAATTCACGATTTAAACTTCTTGAATCACGTTTTCATCATACAGAATTCACGATTTAAACTTCTTGAATTCACAATTTCATTTTCTTGAATTCACAATTTCATCATACAGAATTCACGATTTCAAGTTAACTTTATGAATTCACGATTTCATCTTCTGAATTCTCAGTCTTAGCTTTGTTCAGTTGAAATGTCCACACCGCTCTTTCATTTTTCCTGGCATGTAATTTGTTACTACTTTTTGATTTTCATGGATATGTTTTAAGATGGAGAGTATTCTAAAGACATGAATTTAAAATGAAAAACACAGAAGTGCCATTATAGAGAGCTAAAATAATAAAATTTCAGAGTTATAATAGGTTTGATTGAATATCTTGCTATAATATAAATGTATGTGAAAAAAATTATAATAGAAATGTTAATGAGCCGTTTAGTTTGCCACTTTACTGCTATGGGGACCCTCAGTGGTGTATTGTTAAACTACTGTTGTTAACGTCACTTCCGACATTACATTGTTTTTGTTGTTTTCTCTAATATATGACTGTTGGTCAGTAAAAGTCAAATCTGGAAAATGCAATTCATTTTGTTATTAATATACACCCCATAATTATATTCCTGTAATTTATTTTTACCCCAGATTTACAACAATGGTCCAGACAGTGTAGAATCATCTGAGATCACGATTTTATGGCCATACGAGACAGCTAGTAAATATCCTCATGGTAAACATCTCCTGTATCTAATGAAGCCACCACAGGTTTGTATACCAGTATAAGTGTTATAATTATATTCACGTCTCATTGTATCGATCACTATGTAATATGGTTGGTTAAAAATCATGCTGAAAATATTTAGTTATCTTTTGAGGCTTTCTTGACTGTCGGATCTTTTGAGTCTTTCTTTACTGTCATATTTTTTAAGCCTTTCTGTACTGCCTGATCTTTTTAGCATTTCTTTACTGTCAGATCTTTTGAGCCTTTCTTTACTGTCAGATCTTTTGCGACTTTCTTTACTGTCGGATTTCTTTAGCCTATCTTTAATGTGGTATATTTTGAGCCTTTCTTTACTGTCAGATTTTTTGAGCCTTTCTTTACTGTCAGATCTTTTGAGCCTTTCTTTACTGTCGGGCTTTCTGAGACTTTCTTTACTCTGGTATCTTTTGAGCCTTTCTTTACTGTCTGCTCTTTTGAGCCTTTCTTTATTGTCGGATCTTTTGAGACTTTCTTTACTCTGGTATCTTTTGAGCCTTTCTTTACTGTCTGCTCTTTTGAGCCTTTCTTAACTGTCTGCTCTTTTGAGACTTTCTTTACTGTCGGATCTTTTGAGACTTTCTTTACTGTCTGTTCTTTTGAGCCTTTCTTTACTGTCGGATCTTTTGAGACTTTTTTCACTCTGGTATCTTTGGAGCCTTTCTTTACTATCGGATCTTTTGAGCCTATCTTTACTCTGGTATCGTTGGAGCCTTTCTTTCTGTCGGATCTTTTGAGACTTTCTTTACTGTCGGATCTTTTGAGACTTTCTTTACTCTGGTATCTTTGGAGCCTTTCTTTACTGTCGGATCTTTTGAGACTTTCTTTACTGTCGGATCTTTTGAGACTTTCTTAACTGTCGGATCTTTTGAGCCTACCTTACTCTTGTATCTTTGGAGCCTTTTTTACTGTCGGCTCAAATGATACTTGGAATACCCATTTATCTTTTTAGCCGCTCATTACTGTGTGGTCAATTTCTGCTGAAATTTTCCAGTTATCTTTCGAGACCCTCCTTATTCTGCATATTCTGCTGAAAATATCTTTCTAAGGCAAAGGGTTAAAATCCCTCTGAAAAAAGTTACATTTGTTGTTCAAATCCTATTAAAGATGTGACTTAGGTATCCATCCATGTTGCAGAGGAAAAATAGATTTATTGAGATCCACCTTCTGCCTTAAATAATGTTCCTTTTGGAATTACATGTATCTTAACCAGAAAAACTTGAAAATTGCCATAAAATCTATAACCTTGTTGGAAAAAATTTTGTAAGTACAACTGAAGAAGAGTAAAATTTGAGAAAAGTACAATAAAAATATGCATGATAATAGCAGTATAAAACAAGAATTATTGTATGCACCATTCAATATAGAAAAGATAGCCTGTAAAATCTATTTTCTGTATCTGTATAATGGTTATTCAGTAATGTCGACTGAATTGTTAAACCTATTTTTTATGTCTTATTATGTTGATTTATTCTTGTTTAGATTAATGAGCTCAATAAAAGATACATTTCTACAGAGACATTGTATAAAATATGTTTGAAACTTTTACACATTTCTTAATATTTTGGTAGATTAATTTTTTAACGATAAAAACCATTTCATTTACATTACGGAAGGTTCTTAAAATAAATGTATGTGATACATTGTAAAAATATATTTCGAAATATTTTTTTTTTCAAATTTCTAATCACATTTGGGTACGAAATTTATTTGTGAGTGAATACAGCTGTCATCGATAGAAACAATATCGACGTATCGTTTATATTTTTCTGTCGATCAATAATCGATGCACATTAAAAAAATCGATAATTTTGGCTTATTAAACAAATGTCTAGAAATAAGGAAAATTCACCAAAACATATACAGAAGCGGGTTCCCATGTCTAACATTATTTGTTGTAACATAGTGGAAATATTTCACAGCAATGGTGACAAAAAAATGGTCTGGATAAAAGTCATGAAATGGGCTTTTATAAACAAGATATTGAACAGAACTTGTTTTTCAACTTAAGTCATTTAGATAGGTAAAAAAGTGATTGACAGACATGTAATGTTAGGTAATTATTGATATATCGGTGTATCGTTGACATTTGTCATCTGAAATCGATAAATCTTTAATATGCCTTGCCTTGAATCAATGACAGCTCTTAGATAATGTATGATATATACCATTTGCATTTACATTAAATTCAGGTTCTTAATGGAGGTGATGCCACGTGTTATGATCGACCCGATATTGTCAATGTTAAAGGTGTAGCGGTAAGTAAAATATCATTTTTCAAACAAAAACAAATGATTGTGAAATCATCAATATATATTCTTGATTTAAAATTTGCTAGATATTATGTTTCTAAATCATACATTTTATTTAATATTAATGATATACTTGGTTTGTGAATTGACAAAAAGGAAATATCCTTGTAATGACTAATCAATTATCATTGAATGTTAATGTTGTAAAATGATGAATGCTATTTTGATAATGTGATGTGATAAAAGTAAAAAGGCATACATTATCTCTAATTTAGGAAGAAATTAAGCTTCTAGTTGAAGACATTTATTCATGCTGAAGAATGTTTATATTTAACCCTAAACTGCTGGAACTAAATGTGATAAGCTATTGTCCCCAGTATAGAGCCAGGCCAGCCTGAAAATCACTGCAGTCTGGACAGAATCTAGTCAGGCCGGCCTGAATACCACTGCAGTCCGGACATAATCTAGAGTCAGGCAGGCCTGAATATCAGGCCAGTCCTTACAGAATCATATTCTACACTGTTGGCTGACCAAATTTAAAATTTATACTATCAAATGTAAGATATAGTATAGCACCCTTGACGTCCAAATTTTCAACGTCGACGTTCTTGAAATGGACATTACAATACTACCATTTACCTAAGTTGAAATAAATTAAATTACTTAATTATAGAAAAAATATGCATTTATTATTGATTAAAAAAATTATTAACAAAAAAACTAAAACAAGCATTTTTGGGACCGTCCGGGTTTGGTGGTCCGCAATCAGTAGCCAACTGTATAGAGTCTCTACAGATTTCACAAAACTGCTGACTGGACAGGCTCTGTACTGATGGCACGGGCAATTTACTATCACCGACTGTGTCCAAAGGGTAAAATAAAATATATCATATAAATGCCAGAATTTTAATGATTTCACAATAAGTTGTTTGGCTGTTGTTTCTTTTTAAATAATAAACTAAAAGCTTGAAAGTTTGTTGAGATGCCTTTTTGTTACAAGTTACAGTTAATTGTTGTAATTATATTTAAGTTAACGATACTAACATTCAGGGGTTTTGATTAAAAATGAAATACTACATAAAAAAGATAATTATTAAGAATATTGTCACATTATTGCAGTAGCGAGTTAAGTCCTTCTTAATTTAATATGGAGTTAACCAGTTATTGCACTAAGGTGACAATATGTTTGAGAATACAGTACATCCTCTTCAGAACAGCCCTTTGTAAACTAATCAGAGCAATCACCCTACAATAACATTATTTTTTTCCCAAAGGAAGGCTTTGGAATAGATTAAACCACATTGTTTCCCAAAGGGTTCTGCTGTACACGGGTTGTACTGTGTAATGTGATTAAAATACTATATAACATAATATTCATTATTGCATATTTATGCATTCAAAGTATAACCATAAATATAACCATGCCCACAAGCCAATTTAAGTCCAGAGGCTAATATCACTTCTAACATAGAGATATATATTATCTACATTATTTTGCTGTTTGACATTGCCTGCATTACAAAGCATGCAAACAATTACATATATATGCTTTTTTATTGTAAGCTTGAGAATTCATCATAAAATGTTTGTCTTCTCTGAAAGTAAAATATACAAGTTAAATTACTATTTACATTAATGCAACCTCATCACATAGCGATGGTAAGAATGTCTTACTGGTTAAAGTTAGAAATAAGGTGCGTTAGGTTTCCCTCCATCAGTAAGAGTTCCTTAGGAAGAAACCTTCAAAAGTCTGCTACCTCCACCAGTATAGGCTTCTTTTCCAGTTTGGTATAAAGTAAGAAAGCAGGCACCTGTAGTAAAACTTGAAAGTCTTTATTTTATATTTACAGCATCTGAAATAAATTTATAAGTAAGATGTTGAGTATTCATAAGCTGTGGTTCCGAATTCAACAATTTGCATCATGTTAAGAGTATTTATTCTTTGCAGAAGATATTTATCATGTCAAGTAGAAATAAAAACAAGCATTCAATGGAAGTTAAAACGTAAATGTAACTTTATTAATAAGTGATTTATTTGATGTATTTTAAGTCATGCAAATATTATTTAAGTGATTTATTTGATAAATCTCAGCCATGCAAATATTACTCTAACTGATTTGTTCATTACAAGTCATGTAAAGGCCTCAACAGACGGTAGGATTTTGAAGTACAACAACAATTAAAACTAAGATGTACAGGCAAATCTTAATATGTGAAGGCTACTATTTCTTGAATTCGGAAACCTTAAGTCTAGATGTAAGTGATAGGACATGTTCTATTTTGAAAATCTTGTCGTACAGATTTCTACAGACCTCCCACAATGACAAGTTACAGATTACCAAATTATCTCCTGATAATGGGTGTAATGAATGAAATTCCAGAACAATTAGGACTAACAGGTAAACATAGTAGTAAGATGGGTTAAAAATGATGTTGAAAAACTCTTCAGGAGACCCAAAGTTGTGTTTTGTTCGAATCCCATATAATTCCGAAAATGATTATGTCACGGTATTGAACTGTTCTTAAATAAGGGGAGGGGAGGTATTTTGTAGGCGGCTGGATAGCCTAGTCAGTAGAGCCACAGTACGGTATTCCGAGGGTCCCAGGTTTGAGTCTCGGTCAGGCTTCACATTAAAAATATATATTTATTTTTTTAATCGAGGTGTTTCAATCATTACTCATGGCGAAAAAAGTATTTAGTAAGTAAAGTATGTAAGGGATCAATTGGGAGGGAACTTTTTTTACCTGAGATGAGCTCTTATCTCTAATTAGTGTTGTACAACTAAATCCTACCGTCTGTTAAGGCCTTAAGCATATTAATGAACAATTCATTCAATATTTTCAGCGGTGCAAATATTTTTTAAGTGATTTATTAGATACTTAAAAAAATTAAGCCATACGAATATTATTTAAGTAATTTAATCAATATGCTTAAACAGGCTTAACATATTAAAATATACCCAAATTATCAATACTAGATACATATCATTCACCTGTGGCAAAATACTTAGTGCAAATCAGTTGTTTCCACTTCTTTTCTCATAAGCTTATCAAAAACTCTTTGATCACACCAGGGTACCCTTTATTGCCAGGGTTTCCTTCTTTAGTTAAGCTAGAAAATTGAAATTGGCATAATGCATGACAGCACAAAATGACCGCCAGAGCTAAAAATATAAAAAATCTTGTCTGGCCTTCACATGTCAAACTACTGGTGGGATTTCAACCAACCATTACAGGAGTAATTAGTACCATCCCTAGTTGTGCACGTCACCGGCACGTTCCGCATGCTGTACAAAATGGCCACCAGAGCTAAAAATCGAAAAATCTTGTCTTGCCTTCACAGGCCAAACTACCGGTTGGATTTCGACCAAACATTACAGGAGTTATCAGTACAATCCCTAGGTGTGCACGTCACAGCACGTTTTGCTTAGCTGCACAAAAGGTCACCAGAGCTCAAAGTAGAAAAATCTTGTACTGCCATCACAGGTCAAACTACTGGTTGGATTTCAACCAAACCTTACAGTGATTATCAGTACCATAGTTGTGTACTTCCCCGGCACGTTTGGCTTCGCTGAACAAAATGGCCACCAGAGCTAAATAAAGAAAAAAAATTGTCCTGCCATCACAGGTCAAACTGCCAGTGATATTTCAACCACCCTTTACAATAGTGATTAGTACCGCCCTTTGTTTTGCAGGTGCACGGCACATTTGACGTCGCTGCATAAAATGGCCGCTAAAACTAAAAATAGAAAAATCTTGTCCGGCCTTCACAGGTCAAATTACTGGTAGTAATTCAACTAAACTTTACAAGAGTGATCAGTACCCTGCCTTGCTTTGCAGGTGCCCGGCACATTCAAATTCGCTGCACAAAATGGCCGTCATAGCTTGAATTAGAAAAAAATATCCGGTCTTCTAAGGTCAAACTACTGGTGAAATTTTCAACCTTAAACTTTACAGGAGTGATCCGTACATACCTAGTTGTGCACGTCACAGGCACATTTCGCTTTGCTGCACAAAAAGGCCGCCAGAGCTAAAATTAGAAAAATCTTTTCTGGCCCTCAAACAAGGTCAAACTACTGATGGAATTCCAATCAAACTTTACAGGAGTGATCAATACCTTCTGTAGTTGTACTCGTCGCGCCAGTAATCACTTCACTGCACAAATGGCCGAGAGAGCTAAAAAAAATGAAAAGAAAAAAAAAAAAGAAAAAAAAAAAAAAAAAAAAAAAAAATGCTCTCTGGCTATCACAGGTCAAACTGCTGGCGGGATTTACACCAAATTTCAAAGGAGTTTAGTAACACCCCTAGTTGTGCATATCACAACATGATCCGCATTGCTGACAAAATTGTCGACAGAGATATGAATAGTAAAATCTTGCCAGGCTTTCACAGGCCAAGCTACTGGGGGATTTCAATGAAACATCACATGAGTGACCATACAAAGTTTTGGAGACATATGTTTGTGACTAAAACCCTTCTAGTTCCTTTTCGTTTTCCTATAAAGTAACAAACTAAATTTCAATGCAGTGCAAACCAGAGTTAGATTTCAAATACCATAATTTATATGTCATTTTTATGTAAAAGATAATTTGGGCAGAAGCATTAAATAAATATTGAAAGTCACAAGTAACAATTATTTTTCTTTTATGATCTTAAAAAGAGAGATAGAATAACAACTTGATTGTGATTACTTATTATTGCATCTCTTAGTGTGTGATATACACATAACTTTAAAAAAAATTTAGAAAGTGCAAAATTAAAAGAAAAATGTTAATGTTTGTTATGAATTAGTTACACTATTGGTTATAAATAGTAAGTTTGTTCATAATAATAAGTTTCCTGAAACTGGGATTACTTTTACAAGAATTTACAAGAATTTTGATAGGCAAAGGAAAGATTGTAATGCCTAAGATATAGTTTGATAGAGGTGAGCCTTAAAATGTTTCCCATGCTTCCCAGTGATTAGATTAGATCACTGAATCATGGGAAAATTGCAGGCCCTGTTCCACAGATTGATTTTAAACCCAGCAAACAATTTAAACATATTCCTAATGTACGGCTTTGTAACTATTGCAGGTTGAAAGTAGTGGGCCAGAAGATACAGTAAATAATGGTCAGCGTAGAAAACGACAGGCAGATACGTCAGATGAAAGACCTATGGAGATACGGGAGAATGAACCAAAGGTCGGAGAAGTTAACGTTGTTCTTTTTGTAAGTTTTATTCTGAGTATTTGTTCTATAATCCATTATATACTATAATGATGAAGTGAGTTAGAATATTTAATTTTCCTGAAATTTATAATGTTTGAAATATTATCAATATTACACATTGTGTATATTTCAAATTAATATTAATTACATTACTCATAATATTATACAAATAAGTTTGACATTACTTACAACAATATTTGTTGTTTCTTTATTCCTGTTTGTATGGAGAATTGCTCTTAAAAATAGAATAAAAATGCAAAATATAGCTTAAAAATACATGTTAATATTATTGAAAGTTGGTTTTGAAAGTGCATTAACTAATCAAGTTAATTCTGATTTAAATTTTGTAAAAAGTACAAGGTATAATGAGTATAGATTTTAATAATAACATCAAATGTTTCAATTTCCTTAACCTTTTTGAAAGAAAAACATTTTTTGTTATTTTTAAGAGGAACTGTATTTTCTATATCAGATCCTGAGTTATAATAGAACAGGTCAATTCAATTCAGTTTCAAATCAATATTTTATTGAGCATATAAACATATTTACAATGTTCTTTACCCACATTTATAACATGTAAGGCGATGACATTTTTTTACAATGAGAAGAGTATGATTATGTTATTACAATGAACTATAGAAATAAACCAATAACAACATTAGTACTAAAGTACATAAAATGAAAATTAATCATATCAGAACAAATGATTCATACTGTGGAGAGAATAATTTTCTCAATAGTGATTGCAAAATCAAACAAATTACATATTTGTTCTTTTAAAAAGCAGCATTTCTCATTAAAATTATAAATTTTAATTTCAGGAATGTGCCAAGGACCGGGCAAAATGTTACAAGATCAGATGTAAGATTGGTATACTGAATTCAGGTCAATCAGTGAAAATACAAATCAGAGCCAGACTCTGGGAAAACACATTAATAGAAGTAAGTTTTCGACAAAAATGAGTAAATGAGTAAAAAAATCATTTGAGTAAAAAGAGGTTAACACAAACTTTACCCTCAGTGTAATTAATCGAGGATCTATGGTAGTTCAGTCATTGAACCATGGTGTCCATTCTTGCCCGAGGTATTTCCTTATAAGGAAAAGCAGAACAGTTTCTGATGAATATGTGTAATGGATTGCCCTTGAATTGAAATTGGAATAGTTCATTAGTAATTTAAGAGTATTCGGTGTTATAACACTAGAACTATTATATGGATAGAAAATACTTTTCTCTTAACTAATATTTATATGGTTGTTATGGTTATACTTTTCTCTTAACTTAGTAGCATGGTTATATATTTATAATGTGAAATTAAATTTGGTGAGTGAAAATTTTGGATAAAAATGTATAATTATTGTGTCAATTGTTGTCACTTTTTAGCTCACCTGAGCTTTTATAATCATTGAATGTCCGTCGTCCGCCACATTTGTTTGTTAACAATTTAGAGGTCACATTTTTTCCTTAATCATCAACAAACGTTGTCATGATGCTTGTCCAGATAATTGCTCGGGCGAGTTCGAACTTGGGTAATCTAGGATGAAAAACTAGGTCACAGGAGCTACAAATAGTAAAATATTGATAACCCTCTATTGGCTATTGTTTTGATCCAAATATCCTGGAAATTGATTTGAAAGTTTGTTATGATGATTTCCAGATCAAGTTTGAATATGGGTTACCAAAGGTAAAAAACTAGGTCACACTGCCCAAATATAGAAAAACCTTGCTAACACTCGTTTGGTCACATTTTTGCCTCAATCATCATCAAACTATGTCAGGATGCTTTTCCAAGTATTTGCACAGATTACTTTGAACATATGCAATTTTGAATGAAAAACTAGGTCACAGGAGCTAAAATAATTGTTTGATGATTTCTAGGTCAAGTTGGAATATGGGTTACTTAGGGTCAAAAACTAGGTCACACTGCCTAAATATGGAAAAACCTTTTTAACACTCTAGTGTTCACATTTTTCTTGACCCTCTTGTTTTTAAACAGGATTATTCTGATGTAGACGAAGTACATATTAAATCAACTGGTACTATTCATATACGTCAAGAGATGAATGTGGTACAAAGTAACATACAAAATGATGAATATCAGGTTTGTTAATTTTATTGTTAAGTTGATGATTCATGAGCCTATTTATAAATTTACTTGTGGACCTTGCGCTGCTTTTGATGGAATGGCACAAGAGTGTCACATAGATAGTTCATTGATGATAACTTCCATTCAAACTGATGTGAGGATATTCCAAAATTTTCATAAAATAAAGGCAACGTTTTCAATTTCGCCATTTTAAGCGTTTTTGAAGGTCTACATTATTTCTTTTTTTTATTTGATCGCAAGGAACTTTGTCTTTTATTATCCCTCAATTTTTTGTAATGTTGATTTCCTATAGGCCACTTGGAGTTATTCTAACTGTTAAAGCAAGACCGACCTCGTTACTTAGAAATTTATACTGTTACAAGGTAACAGTACGTTTGAACAGTATAAAAGTCAAGTACTATGTTTTTTCCACTATAAAGTATTATAGATGACAGTATTTGCTTGGGGAAATAAAATAAATACCACATGGGTTTGTGAGAAACAATAAAAATATCATCCCACGTAAAAAAACTTAACAGTATTTTCCTCAGGATGATATTTATACTGTTACCCACAAACCCATGTGTTATTTATATAATATCTTTGAGATAGTCACTACTACATTATGTTAAAATGTGTTTTACAAATTATTCATACATTCTTACTCAATTCAGATCTTAAGATTTATGAGCTATACTATTCTGAGAATAGGGAGAACTGTTTTACCCGCCAAGATGTCGGCATCACAATTAAGCTTATTTTTGGCGTGAAAGTTGGTATTTCCTTTGATATTAGTCTTAGCTTTATTATGTCATATTTTATGAAAATTAAAATGATAAAAGAGCTACCTGAAATTACTGCCATATGTACTTATATTACAGGCAACAACTATAGTTATTCCAAGCTTAATTACATGTATTGTTAAAGAGAAGCCACTGGCATGGTGGATATATGCTCTTTCTGTGCTTGGGGGTCTTTTTGGAGGTCTTTTTGTCCTTATTTTACTTACCTTATGTTTGTGGAAGGTAAGAACGTTTTTTATACAATCGTCATATATCATTTTCTCTTTTTAGCTCACTTGAGCTAGCTCAGTGTGAGCTTTTAGGATCGTTGAATGTCCGTCTTCCGTCGTCTGTCGTCCGTTCACATTTGTTCTTTAACACTCTAGCGGTCACATTTTCGCCTCAATCATCATCAAACCTTAGGATGCTTGTCTATAGGTAATTGTTCGGATAAGTTCCAACATGGGTCACAGCTTGTTAACACTCTAATGGCTACTCACACTACTACACACTACTCAAATATGGAAAAACCTTGTTAACACTCTAGTGGTCACATTTTTGGCTCAATTGTCATTTAACTCAGGATGCTTGTCTAGGTAATTGCTCGGATTAGTTCTACGGGTCAGGTGAGCGATCTAGGGCCATCTTGGCCCTCTTGTTTGTACAATTCAGCGCTTCATTACATTTTTTCTGAGAAAAATCCTATGTTATTATATTTTATCCTTAAGATTAATAAAAAGAATTAAAAGCCGGAAAGGGCTACATGGAAACAGTAAAGCATATAGTTGTTAATACTTTCTATCATATTCATGTTACTCTATGAGTTAAACAAATGGTATAAAATAGGGACATATTTGGACAAGTGGTTAATGTTGCTGACTTTAAATCAGTCACTCTTTTACTGCAATTTTTCTGCATGTGAGGCAGCTATTCCGGTAAATTACAGGTCAGTGGTTAGACTCAGTTGCCTATTCATGCAAAGGGGCACCAGTAGTATTAATCCACCAGTACACCACTATAGTTAGAAAGTTCCCAACATTATGACCATTACAATGCTGGTGTTAAAGAATTGTAATCATTGACATTATAGTTGGTATAACTCGTGACCATCATGTTATACTTTCAGTGATTATTTCCACATTTTGCATTTTTTTGTCTAATTAAAGTAATATTAAAAAAAGTGTATTGATAGTGTTGATTTTCCTAGGCGTTTTTGAAACGATACGAAGTGAAATGAAGATACCTTTTTACAATTACAGTGTAGATTTAGCATGATAAATACTATATATTCATTTATTTTTCAGTGTGGATTTTTTAAGAGGAAAAGATATAATGAAGTGTCTTCTTACAGTAGAAAAGAAGAAAAATATATTAGACAATCCCTTAAAAAGTACTAAGGTAGAGACTAAGAAGGATGATATAGATAACCCCTTATGTAAGACTAAGGTAGAGACTCAGAAGGAGGATATAGATAATCCCTTTCATAACACTCAGGTAGAGACAAAGAAGGAGGATATAGATAATCCCTTATATAAGACTATAGTAGAGACTAAGGAGGATATAGATAATCCCTTGTATAAGACTATAGTAGAGACTAAGGAGGATATAGATAATCCATTATATAAGACTATGGTGGAGACTAAGAAGGAGGATATAGATAATTCCTTACATAACACTAAAGTAGAGATTAAGAAGGAGGATATAGATAATCCCTTATATAAGACTATGGTAGAGACTAAGGAGTATATAGATAATCCCTTGTATAAGACTATGGTAGAGACTAAGAAGGAGGATATAGATAATTCCTTACATAACACTCAAGTAGAGCCTGAGAAGGAGGATATAGAAAATCCCTACATGACACTACCGTAGAGACTAAGAAGCAGTATATAGATAATCCCTTACATAATACTAAGGTTGTAGCAGAGTTGTATTCAAATATTTAAATATTTACCATGATTTAAGAGGAAATAATTTCCTTCTGCAAACGTTTGATAATTTTAACAAGATATTATAACACAAAAACCAATTTCACTGTTTTATAATCATGTTTAATCAATTCATAAATCATGAACTGAAATTAACTATTATAGACAAACTGTTACATTATAATAACTAATAATCCAAAAGTGTTGCTTAAATCTGAAATAAGTATATTTTAATGTTCTGTATGACCAAACTATTTCTTATCCAAAATTATTCTAATCGTTCAATGAATCTTCCCTTGTTTTTATACTGCTTTATAAAAAGCGGGAAAATGTCACGTATATAAAATGCCACCAATACACGTGTTAGGCACCAATTGGTATGCACCGTCTGCTGTTGAGAACAGTTTATCTTTATTCAAGCACGGTGCACATTTTGGTCACAGTTCTAATTTACATATATACGTACTTAAATGACAAATTAACTTTAATACTTTAACAACGTCAACACTTAATAATTGCTTTGAATACAGTCACAAACAAAATTCTTTACTAAGTCTTGCACTTTTTAACATCTTTACAACACTTAAATGATATTACTTTTGAAAACATCATATTTCTCTTATTACAAATACACTTTTTATTCATAACTTTAAGAACATATTAAAGATAACACTTTAAACAACACAATACTTCTCTTTTAGACATACATTTGATATACAATAAACTTTGACATTATACATTTTGTATGTAATATTATGCTCGTGATCTTCACGACAAAGGTAGAGACAAAGAATCTATAGAAAATCCCTTACATAACACTAAGGTAGAGACTAAGAAGGAGTATATAGATAATCCCTTACACAGTTCTAAGACAGAGACTAAGATGGAGTATATAGATAATCCCTTATACGAGTATAGTATAGTACTAAGGTAGAGACTAAGAAGGACGATATAGAAAATCCCTTACATAACACTAAGTTAGAGACTAAGAAGGAGTATATAGATAATCCCTTATATAGTACTAAGGTAGAGACTAAGAAAGAGGATATAGATAATCCCTTACATAGTACTTAGGTAGTGACTAAGAAGGAGTAATAGATAATCCCTTACATAACACTAAGGCACAGACTAAGACAGAATATTTGTTCGAAAACACTGAATCCACTTGTTGATAAAGATGTATCATGCATTCCAAAACGTTTGACTGGGAATCATTTAATCATGCCAAAACATTATAAAATTCATGACATCGAATCTTGGAGTTTGTCCATGAATCTTATTGTAGTACAAAAATTTGTCTTTGTTATAAATGCTTGTTTTCTACAAGGGCTATATGATTGATTCTGATTGGATGTGCATGATCCGGCAGCGAGATTTCCTCCTGGAGAGTGTTGTTAAGCTGTAACCAAAGTTGTTTAAACATTTTTGTACTGCTATCTGAAGTGTGATTTTCTATGTTGTGAAGTGACAAAAACATTTTGTGTTTAAATTGCAAATGAATTAACAATTTTAGAGAGTAAGGTTTGATGTTGCTTTTGTATATCTTTACACACCCCACACGTTTGATTTAATCATTTTAGTAATGTCATTTGTTAGAAAATACATTTAAATTTTAGGTGACCATCCGAATACAGTGGGAAGACACTCCAGTGTCCATCAGGTCAAGTCTTGTTAATGCAAAAAAAGCTTGAAATACAAATGTATTATAATTTTATCTTAAAAGGAGATCATTTTAAGCAGTAAAAATTATATTGAGGAATATTCTAGCTTAACCACAGTGCAGAGGCCTTGCATGGAATGTATGTTATCCATACATAGTTCAGAAGTGTTTTAATTATGATATTTCTAGTTGAATTCTAAATAATTACATATATACATATAGCTTATTTCATTTTATTTAACCACCTCTATCATAACACTATGATATTGTACCTGCACCAGAATTTGAATCTCCACATATTAGAAATATAATAGAAAAGTAATGGATTCTACGAGTCACAGAAATCCTTGAGTAATATTGACATTAATTAATTTTACATATGTTTGACCAATTTTTATGATAAATTTTGATAAGTATATTTTTCAAATTCCATAAGGCCACATGGCCCGTGTGGATACACAATACAATATATATATATGGCAAGAAAGTGTACAAAAATAAATTTCAAACAAGTTTTAAACAACAACGGAGAAGGTTTACATTCATTTGCATGTTGAAATATCTTAGTATATTAATAATTCATTTCTAATAATATCTAAATGTTTACAAAATTATGTATGTGTTGTATTCTATAAACTACCCGTGCTCTTCCTTGTCACAAAATAACTATGAGTGTTAGATATATGAGTCCTTACATACTAGTCATATCCTGATCTTGTCAAAACGAAACACAAGACCAACATAAATTATGAGTCTTTAATATTTTAGATAGGAATTTGCATACTGTAAGTATCCTGATCTATCGAAAACCGAAACACAAGATCAACATACAGCTTGAAGAGAGATATTCTTTAAATGCTCGAAAAAAACTAATGCTGAGTTAAAAAAGAATACAACAATATTACTCTGTAATGTATAGTCGTATGAATTACATCGTGACACTAAATTATTATTCTGAAGAAGAGTCGTGGAGTAATTTTTGAAACTTTAAAATTTGCTATCATGTATATATGTAATCATATACATATACACATACATATACATACATACACATATATACATACAAAATAAATATACTATAAAAGTTACACTTATGACATCACGAAGATTGATTACGATTTGTATACAACTTCTCTCCAATTTCAAAAGCGCTATGCACATATTTACCAAACTTACGTGCTACACAAATGTTTTCCGTATTTAATAAGTCTATGAGTTTTTAACATATTTGGTCTTTTCCAATAGTAAGTAGGTATTAAACGTTTCTTATATCACTATATAATTAACATTCCAATACAAAATGAAATTCGTCCTCTAGGACGTTACAACAAAAACAAGTTCTTTCATTAAATGGTGTACTATGGGGTTTAGCCCATCTACCAGTCTCAATATGAAGCCTATGAGATGATACTCTTAATTTAGTTACACTACTACAGAATCTTTTCACATGAAAAAAATTAAGGTATGGTTGAAATTTAAAGTCGGATATTTGTTTATAAAACAGAAGCTCTACTCGAGTTATCTAATCTACACGACCAATTCTGTACGAATTTGATCTGTTAATCTTTGTTTTACAATACATAAAAAGTAATCAGAGTTTCCTACACTTTGCATTAACCAAGCATCAAATAAAAACCTAAATCACACAGAAGATGTTTTACAAGTGAACACCAGTTTGTTTTGTTGGAAAATTTTCAAAATCGTTTTTTTCAGTAATGTATAAACTTTCTTCACATATTTATTTCATTTGTATGCAATATCTTTAACCAAAATTTTACAATATTGTAATAACGTACTGATTTAATGATATTCTTACCTAGTTCACCATATACAAAATCGTTTTGAGTAACTTTTTTGACACCAAAAAAATCCGTTTTACAAAATTGCATATGTACTCGTTCTACACTATTACCTTGAATAAACCCCCAAACCTCGCTACCATAATTTAAAATAGGCATTACAAGTTATCAAATAGTTCTAATTCTATGGGAAAGTAAAATGTTAACAAATTTACATAATACTTATCCATTTAAAAATTGCTTTCATTGCTTGTCCAACAATGGTGTGCTGTGCTTCTGTGAATGAACCACCCGTTGTGAATACTAAACCTAAATAAGTGAACTTATTAACAATAGTAATTATTTTATAATAAAAAAACTAAATTATCTGCAATCTACCGCCTCTTTAAATATCATTAATTTTCGTTTTAACTGTATTTACTGTAAGTTTCCACCTATCACAATAATCAGCCAGGCAATTTAAACCTTTTGTAATCATCACTACTATTAGCAAAATAACAATGTCGTCCGCATATAAAATTAAAAACATTTTAAACATATTAACATCTATTCCTTCCAAGTCATTATGAAAGAAACAATCTTCTAAATCGTTTAAAAACATAGAAAAAAGAAAGGAGACAAACACTCTCCTTGGCGTACGCCTAGTGAACATTCATAGCTATTACTTAACTTATTACAATATTAATTCTTGATTTGACTGAGTCGTACATTGATTTCATTATATTTAAAATATTACCACGAATTCCAAATTTAATCAGTTAAAACCATAAGTTATCCCTTACAACATAATCAAAAGCTTGGTGAAATCAATAAATGCACAAAAAGTTGCCTCCCCTGATTAATCAAATGTGTAATTAAGCCATGCAATACAAAAAACGTTGTCAAACGGTTCCCATATTTGAACCTAAATCCAGCCTGTGCCTCTACATAAACACGTATATAACTCTGCCTTTTAGATAATCTGTTATTCAATATACGAGTAATAGTTTCCCTAATGTGTTAAGTTATGTGATACCCTATATTTATTAAAAACATCGTTTATACTACCTTTTTTATGTAGAGGAATTACAAAACCTTCGACCAACTATCTGGGAAGTACCCGTGTTCAAAAATTTTATTAAATAAACATGTTAAGGGTGAAACAAGTATATTTTTTACCATGAATAAAAAAATCATTTAAAAGAAAATCCGGACCACCACTTTTACCCGATTTAAAGCTGGTGTATAGCCTTAATAATATCATCTTCAGTAAATTTAACATTAACTCATCAAACAAAACGCTAAATTCATTTTTCTCATATCTATCAATAAAATACAAAATATCATCATCAGGCGTATAAAAATTGAGCTTTGTGGGTTGTTTACAGATTAAAGTATTTTCAAAGCATCCAATTGCACATTTGAGTGTTTAATACCTGCATTCTTTTTCAACATATTCCAATACAATTTTGCATTTTTATACCTGGCCTTTGTTAATTTCATTGTTCCATTTTGTCATATTCGTATTTGCTTTTCTTATACAGGATTTATATTGTGACCATGCATTATCAAGTTTATTCGATTTTCATCACTTTTATTTACTCTGTACCTATTTAACATTTTGTTAAAAAATTATTTCTTCTCATGACATCCTCACTAAACCAACTATTTCGGACTTTGATACATTTTATATTTTCATTTTGTTTGATATCTTTCTTGAACAATGGAGAAGCAACATCTTCCAATAATTCTGACAAATAACTAACACTTTTATCAATATCCTGAATATTTCGAGCCAAATTAACCATTTTCATTAAAACTGTTTTTTATGTACGAAATCAGCAGACGACACACCTTTTACAAAATCATTTTTACGGTCATTTGACCATAGATATTTATAATTTACAGATTCATACATACAATCATTTCTACAATCATACGGTTTGTCAAATTCAAATGAAAAAGATACAACACAATGATCAGATAATATGTTTGGGTCCGATACTTCAAAGCTTTTAAACATAAACTAAACACATTTGTGATCCTATTACATCTTAATCTACTAAACTACAACCTCTATGACCGACAAATGTATATTGACCCTTTAAATTGTCATTTCCTACCCGACCATTTAAGATGCGTAACCCAGTCTGTTTACACAAATTCTAATAATAAAACACCGTTATTGTTCATTCGGCCTTTTTCCTGAGAATATCTCTTTAACACTTTATCAATAATATAATCATTCCGGCAAAAATTGTACGTATTTAAAAATTTCATCTACCACAAAATCTGGTTGTCAGAAGTACGTGCATTCATGTCACCACACAACAGTAAATTATAGTTACTTTCATGTTTTGAACTCAATCAGAGTAATAAAATCAATCAGTCTGTCAAAAATATTAGAGTCAATCATCGACTGCCGACTACTATCGTCCGAACAACGTAGCACATACATATAAAAAGATCATTTTCAAGAACAATTTTGAACCCTGATTTTTTACATAAAATGTCATCACTACTTTTAAAAAACAAATGTATCACTTGAAACATATTTATTCGTACATAAATAATAATTCCACCAGACGCCCTTTTACTGTTTTGTTTAATCTCATTTCTATTTAAGACGAAAAATTCGAAATTGTCAACATTTAAGTCAGATGACTCATCTGCCATGTTTCCACTGAAAAAACAATGTCATTATTTTCAAAGATATTTTCTAACTTCCGGCGAATTTAATTTATTTGTCCTTTTTGTAGCGATACCCTGTATATTAAGTAGCACAAACCGTAGTGGTACCTTCTCCTGTACATACTATTGACCTAATTGTTTATCGTTCTTGCTCGTGCTGTCATTTCTATTAATAGAAACTGGGAAATCCTGTTTTGTCTTCTGTATGGACTGGCCGACTCGACACGCTTTTCTGACCAAGACGCGCAAGAATATTTCGTGCACCCCCTCTCAGTGTAAAACTCGTTTATCGCCGCTATTACTGGCGTGTTATTGTTTGTTATTGATGACCTAGATGTAACAGCTCCATATATTTGGGTGATGTGACACTGGCCGTATGTTTTCTACGGATTGTGTATCTAGGTTAAAGTACACTGCAGGCATATCTGACTGATTTTGAGCAGAATTTTCACTGTTTTATGTTCGTAGTTTGATGTGATTGTGATTTGTTATTGTTTTGGATTTGTGTTGATTCAGATTGGTGAACATTTGGATTACCTGTGACTATACATTGGTTGGCTGGTATTGTGTTCGGACATGTAGAATTGTTTACAGTGTTACCGCATGTGCTATTCATTTGAGAAATAGGATTTTGTTCTTTTGTGAGGATTAATTGGGATATATACTGAGGGCCATTAAATGGGTCATTTAATGCAGGTAAGTCGCAGATGTATTGTCTTTGCATGACGTCACCAGTTTGTTGTTGGCTAAATGCGATTGTATCCATGTCTTCCGGTCCTTTTCCATTTGGGGATCATGCTGACTCTGATACGATGGCTCGGCAAACTGACTTGTTATTTGGTCGTTCAGTCTACCAATGTGTTCGATACTTGACAACCTACTAGCATTTATATATCGTTGCCATTCAGTAGGCATTTCATCATGCACAAGCCTACCATCCTGTATTAATTTAGCTGGGTAAACGATTGTTACTTTTGACCTAGGATTTTCCTGTTTGCACTGTTTATATCTGGCCACAGGCGAGATCGGGCCTGCTGGATCTCTCTGGTAGGTCAACACTGATTAAAATTGGGTATCTTTCAACAATTTCGCTTTACTCAAGATGTACTCAGTATCACAATAGTCTCTAAAATTTACCACTATTGGTCTGCTTTGATATCTTTTCATGCGATCTTTTGCACCGATCCTGTGCGCTCTTTGAAATATACACACTCTTGAGTCAATATCGAGATATTTTCCAGGAAGTTTCGTATAATGTTCGGACAGTTTTCACCTACATTTTCAACAATACCTCGAAAAATCAAATTATTCCTCCTAGATCTTGCTTCTATATCTATTGACTTGTAGGCTAGGGTTTTCATGAATTCTGTTTGATTGTTTGTGATATCAATAACTTGGTTAACTTTTATGCCAATTTTTCTACTGAACCTGTATAATGCCATTAATACCTCTGCACTTTCAGCCTGTTCATTCTCACAAAACGTAACTCGTCAAATATTTGTATTAACTTATCGTCATATGAACTTTCCACAAAATTTTGTCTTGTGATATCTGATGAGCGATCCATTTTCAAATTTTCACTTTCCCGCTCTTGCAAAAATTCAAATCGATTCTGAACAGATACACCATATAACTCATTTGTTGTCATATTTCACAACGAAAACATCTATTACAGTGGAACCTGTCTAATCCGAACTCGTCCGGACCAGAAGAAAAGTTCGGATTAGAAAGGTTTCCGGATTAGAAAGGGTTCCGGATTAGAAGGTTTTATTTACATGTTTTTTTCATGATATTTGCAAAATAGTTTAAGGAAAGAAAACGGGAATGCAATTGAAATTGCAATTTAAATATTTTATTTTTGCAATCTCTTATTGTACATTTTTAATACATGTTAATACAAAATAAGAAAAAAAATAAATAAATAAGCAAAAAATTATTTCCTCAAGGGTAAGTTAAACAGGAGGCTGAGACATGATAAAAATATTCGTACCATCATTTGTCAATTGTTGTTTCTCTTATCCGATTCAGCGATTATCCGAATTCACTGACAGTTCCATTAATTTTTCCTTACTTAATCACGTGTCATTAAATCCCTTACAAAGGATTAAAAAGATAAGTTCTATTTGCATTATAATCAAAATATATATTGAAAGGTGACAAAAAAACAATCAATTAAAAGTAATTACTGAAGATATCAGAGCAAGCTAAGTGTAATTTTACACACTTCGCAGATAATACGTTTTTCACCCATTAATCAAGCAAAATAATAGTTTGGTGTATGTTTACACCTGCAAGATGGCGATTATTTGTTATTTTGAATGAAGGTGTGACATTTGGCAAATCTGTTTTCGGATCCGAGAGGTAAATTTTATAGTAAAACAAGAACAAAAATTATCCGGTATTTTCCGGATCCGATCAGGTTTTTTTCCCATTGAAATAAACAAAAAAAGCATTCGGAAAAACTTACAAAATAATTGAATAATGCAACTACTCTGAAATTACGTCTAAAATTTCAAATAATCAGCTTTTTTTAACTTACGGTAAATATATTATTTGATTAAAAACTTACAAAATGAAGGAATACATTTGTATATGAATATATGTATCCAATAATTTATAGAAATTACTTGGTTAGATTAAATAAAGATTATAAGCATTTTTGTTTAATATTTGAAAATGATTGGACAAAAGTCTGGTCTTGGTCTTGCTATTTAGAATTCTTTCCAGCTTTTTTAAGGAATGCAAAAGTAAATTGTATACTACAAAAGATAATATTTTGTTAAGAGTTTTTTTTCGCAAAAGAACATGAAATACGAAATAATCATAAAGAACATACATGTTTGTAAAGAAGATAGTGATATCAATTGGTTGACATATGGAGATTTAGAGCCCCCGTTGATCTCATGCAGCCGTGACTGGCTTGTTTTAGAAGTAGTTAGGAAAGACTTTCAGTCATTCTGTAATTTACTAAATGTGACATTCTCGTTTTTTTAACATAAACCATTGTTTGCCATAGGAGATGTTCTCATAGTGTAGGTTACGAATGAAAACTTTACTTGTTTTTCCTTCTAATAAGTTTTAAAATAGTTTATTTACCATAACAATGTTAAGTTTTTTTAGGACAATTCGAGGGTCTAATACAGTGCTGTCAAGAATATGTGAACCCTCTGAACAAACTGTGTTTAACTTTTGAAATGTAGTTTTAGACGAACTGTATAATTCATATACATGTAGTTTTGAGAGGTTTACGGTCTCTATGACTTTGCAGTAAATCAATGACTTGATAACAGTTAGAACTTGAATCAGATGATGGAGATAGATGAATTATAAGGGAAGTTGCCAGTGTCTATATGAATCATAAGAGAAGTTACAAGTGTCTATGAATTATATGGCAATTTGCTAGTGTCTATATGAATTATAAGGGAAGTTACTAGTGTATATGAATTATAAGGGAAGTTGCTAGTGTCTTTATGAATCATAAGGGAAGTTACTAGTGTCTATGAATTATATAGGAAGTTGCAAGTGTCTTTATGAATTATATGGGAAGTTACTAGTGTCTATGAATTATAAGGGAAGTTACAAGTGTCTATATGAATTATCGGGGAAGTTGCTAGTATCTCTGAATTATAAGTGCCTACCTACAGACGTTTTGCATTCAATTTGGACCGATACGCGATAGTATTATAGCTGCCTGTTCTGTTTCTACTGTTTACAGGCACTGACACAAGTTTTTTCTTAGGAAAAAGATCGATTTATGTTCAAAATTGTCTTCCTACAGCTCGGTCAAGCGATGTCCGACCTAGATAAAAAGCGCATTTTTGCCTTAAAATTCCATCGTTTGTCGTACCAACTGGTCTAATATTGTACATGTTTCGAATGAGAAATCATTTTTGAGTAGATTGCACTTTATTTGGTGACAATTGGTTGACAATTCACAATTAGTAACGATCTTGGAGGTAAATTGAAGCCTGATGGCAGTTCCGCTGGTGAACCTTTCTACCTTTACTATATTTATAGTAATTATGGATGAAATTCTTAAAGACAACTTTCCTTTGTTGTTTTATTGAAAATAAGATGTTTAAAAACATTTTGAGTGAAAAATATTTTATTCATAAAAATAAGTGTGCGTGGTAATGTACATGTATACTATCCAAGCCACCACCGACTGTCTGTGGTAGGTACTGTTGTTATCCAAATATCCTTGAAATTGGTCTGAAAGTTTATTTTGATGATTTCTAGGTAAAGTTTGAATATGGGTCACTTGGGGTCAAAAGCTAGGTCACATTGCCCAAATATGGTAAAAAACCTGTTAATACTCTGATGCTAACATTTTTGACTGATTCGCATCAAACTTTGTCAGGATGCTTGTCTAGTTAATTGCTTGCGGAAGGTCGAACATTGGTCATCTCTGATAAAACACTAGACCACAGGAGCTAAAAGTTGAAAAATCTTGTGAACTCTCTAGTGGCTACTGTTGGTATTTAAATGTTCTGGAAATTGATCTGCAAGTTTGTTTTAATGATTTCTAGGTAAAGTACAAATATGGGTCACCTGGTGTCAAAAACTTGGTCACACTGCCCAAATATGGAAACACCTTTTTAATGCTCTAGAGGTCACATTTTTACTCAATTTGTCATCAAATTTTGTCAGAATTCTTGTCTAAGTTATTGCTCGTATGAGGTCGATGGGTCAGGGGAGAGATCTGCAAATATGTACAATTTGTATACTGTAAACTATTGACATGGTTTTATACAAATGCAAAACTAAACTCTTCCCCGGTTTATACTTTAGAGGGGTGTTATTATATTGAAAACTTTTGTCAACTTTCATATAATATTATTACTATTATGCAATAAACATAGCACGAGAATCATTTATATAGCATGATTTATAAAACTATAAACATCACGGGAGAGCCAATATTACAGAACAGAACAGAAACGTTATTTCAGAATTGTACAAAATACACCATCATACAAAATAAAATCATTAAAATACACTCAGAGGCACTTATAACGCGACACATATTTTTCTGTATAAATAGGTTATAAATAAGCAAAAATCTAAACGGTGTCAATTCTTTCCCAAAGTTTAGCTTCACACAAAATTAACCCACATAAAACGCATACTTTTTAGCAAAAAAATATTTGTCTTTTAAACAGGGTGTTGCTGATTTCACAGATGTTCTGTAATTGTATTTATGGCATAAGATATATCTATGGAATTTTACATGTTAAATATGTAATAAAATCACGATTACGTGATCAGTTTTTACAAGTATGGAATAGTGATGTTTTTGATTCTGCTAAGTGTTTTAATTATTGAATATATAAAACTCAATTTAAATTAGAACATTATTTACTATGTTTACCAAGAAATTTAGCAATTACTCTCTGTAAATTTAGATGTCCCAATTCTAATATTCATATAGAGAAAGGTCGCTATTTTGGTATTGAAAGAGAAAATAGAACATGCTCACTTTGTAATCAGCAAGAAAAAGGTGATAAATTTCTTTATATTTTTAAATGTACTTATTTTAATCACGAAAGACACAGGTATATCAGTAATTATTATTCAAGGTTTCCTAGTATTTTAAATTTTCAGGCCTTAATGTGTAGCGACAACAGAACTACTTTATTTAATCTAGCCATTTTTGTCAAAGCTATAATGCTGAAATTTCAAGTCATCTTCCTTATATACTTATTTACCTCATGCCATGTTTGTATTATTATTTTTTGTTTTGTTGATTGTTCACTCTTATGCCCTTAAGGGCCATGAGTTTTGTTTATAAATAAAAAAAAATAAATAAAATATACGAATACGAATACGAAAATTTTAATCAGCATTAAACATGTTTTAACAATGTTTATAGCCTATACAAATTCTATTGTACAGTGTGAACAAAAACATAGAAGAAAGAAAAGCAAACAACAAAATGCATTTTTTACATAATAAATTATACAGTTATCAGAAGAGATTGTTTAATGAAACATTATTCTAAAAAGAAAGTATCATGATTATGTAATGTCGAATAAACATGCACATTTAAATATATCATTACACATATATAACCCTATTGAAATATTAACAATATTTGCGTGATTCTAATGAAAAAAAATTTTTTTTTACACAATTCTTCTTTTATTTGCAAAGTAAACAAATTTAGCTAAGTTCAATAAATCTTTTGTAGAGTTTGTTGACATGAGAGCCCTAAATTTATTCAATGTCGGCCACTGGCAGTAATAGCGTTTAAAATATTTATTTCTCAAAAATATAAATATTTATTTCTCAAAAATATAAAGGGAAGTAAAGTTTGGGCAACTTTCGGTTTTTGCAAATAAGCACATCAAGGTCTGAAATGTCGCTACCATTATTTGTTTGGTCTGACGACATAAACAAAATAAAGGAGAAGGAGCTGAATGAGAGACTGAGACATTTGTATGGATAAATTTTAATCCATTAAGTTGTTGTATAATAAACTTGAACAATTATAGTGATTAATTTTCATGTATTAACTTGTTGTTTGATAAACTTGAACAGTAGTGATAAACTTTAATGTATGATAATCTTTAACAATAGTGAGAAACTTTGATACAAGTTGTTTAATATGATATACTTGAACAATTAAATATAGGGATACACTTTTATTCAATTCAATTCAATATATTTATTGCATAAAACATGTAACATATTTATAGCAAACAATACATGAAATACAATGGAAATGTATGGGTTTTACTTATGTTTATACAAAAATTATTGACAAAAGTTTTCTGAATTAATTATAGGGATACACTTTTATACAAGTTGCTGTACGATAAAGGGAACAATGGTGATAAACATTTTTTATATTTGTGTGGTCAGCTTGTGAAATGAAAACCCGAACTCTTGTGAGATGATAAATTATATTGTTTTGTGGGAAACATATAAATACATGTATCTGATGATGACATTTAACACCAGTGATAAGTACATAATCAATACAAAGCAATGTTTCATTGAACGTCCACATTCTTTGAATGAAGAAAAGAAATTTAACTTTTTGTAATTTTTATTCGAAAATTGGAAATTTCTTTGATTGAAATTTAGATTGTTAATTTGATATTTGTGTAAAACGCTTTTTAATTATTTATAATGATTAGTGCTATGCTATGTGATAGTTTATGTAGTACTTTGAATAGACCTCTCTCCAAGGCCTATAACTGTAACATGGATTTCAAGAAAAAAAGGCTCTTAGAAAATTTAACATTATCAAGGTTCCTTTACTATCAAGCACTAAGAATAGTCGAGCGTGCTGTCTTACCAGCAGCTCTTGTTTAATATGATGTCGATGATGTTAAGAAGATAGGCTGTTTCCCTTGGATGCATAACATTTAGAGGATGATTATGAAAACTTACAGTTAATGTCGGGATAAAAAGTCCTAGTAGGGTTTGAATCATACTAAATTCTCTGAATCATTATTGAATTTCGAGGTCGGTTATAGTAGCTACATTTCAGATTTTCACCTTTATCCAAACTCGTAACAACAAGACGTGCTTACTTATCAACTTAAATAAATTCCTGTAATATGAACATGTGTAAAGCCATTCCTGTAATATGAACATGTGGAAAGCCATTCCTGTAATATGAACATGTGGAAAGCCATTCCTGTAATATGAACATGTGGAAAGCCATTCCTGTAATATGAATATGTGGAAAGCCATAATGTTAAAATTAATGACACGACTTGAAATAATTCACTTCAGTCAATAAACGTAAGCTTGTGTTCGATTGGCCTACTGAAAAATTTAAGCAGCAGGACCAATTTTAGGCACATCTGACTCATTTAGTTATGAATTTATGTATATGAACGTTACTTTAAAGCAGGACATTTGATCTTTGTAAGATGAAAAACAACTTAATTTACTTTTACAATTTATTATACAGCTACAAGTCAATATTTACAAAACACATTAAAAATAATGTTCTTTAATTTGTCATCACTTAAAGTTAATAAATATAGCACATTTGATATATCTTCCTTTCATCAGAAGTCATTTATAAACACATAAGTTTAAAATGGCCGCCATGGAACTTCCTTGATAACGTGACCGATTTCATTTTCCTTTCCAGTTCCAATTGTAACAACATCTATACAATAGTCTTTGTCATTTTCGTCGTTATCTGAGCAAGAATCATTCACCTTACTGTAATCGGATAAGGAACTGTAAGAATCACTCGAAGATGTAGTTGCAAAAGTGCTTGAGAAGCCTGAAGAAGAACTGGAATCGAGACTCGCGTGCACAAATGATGACGTAAGTTCCGGAAGTGCTTGAGTACTGTTTAAAATTGGTGAATATCCTGATAAATTTAATTCTGGTAATGACGTATTAAAGGTGTCACATGGTCTTAAGGGAGTAGAAAGACGATTGGTTTGTATGTTTTGATTTGTGCTCTCGTGATTACTGTACCGAGTTATTGCTGGTCCCTGTCGTCTGCTGCTCAAGAGGAATGAATTATGTAGATGATTGCTGAGGGAACCAGTCACGGCGTCATTAGTTCTTGTTTTCTTTGTCAAATACGTCACAGCTTCTCGTGCACATGCCTTGTAGCCTGCATTATAGGCAGCAGCTTCTTTTGCCATGGTAACAGATTGTTGTTGCTGTTGTAACTGCGTGAGGTGATACACCGTTAACTCTAGAATGTCTGCTTTGTCCACTCTTGTCATTGGAGCAGTCTGAAGAAAACAACAGCAGAAATTAGTACAAAATGATTTTTTTCTTACCTTTACAAGATACAAGGATCTTTAATTTTTAACAAATACTACAGTATATTTATAAATGTTTGTCGTCGAAATTTATCATTCTGTCAAATTCACATGCATAAAAAATAATATATAAATATGTCTTTTAAAATCTATCTAGATGAGATGGTTCTTAGTCGTAAATTGCGTTATCTTTTTATGTCAGAATACTTTTTAAAACTCCTGTTTAATACTTATGGAAGAAAAGGCGTCATCTGTCTGTTTAATTATTGCAAAAATTGAAAGATTGACTTACATTTTGGTGAATAGTCTGTGCGATTAGCGACTTCAGATGTGAAATACTTTTATTCATCCTTTCCCTTCGTTTTTTCTCAATCATTGGCTTCCGGATCTGAAGTAACAAATTGGATTTAGTCTCATATGTGAGTAATGTAAATTGTTTCAAAATTGCTATAACAGTCACAAGTGTTATCAATGATTCAACTTAAAGTAGTCTTTTTCATCTGCGAGAGATTCATTTGCTCGCACACTGAATTGAGTTTTAGCTAAGAAAGTGTCCATACTGACATACTGAAGTGACCATACTGAATTGTTATCACTGTATTTTAACATATTTTGCGAAACTTTGAAAATCTCAGTCTAAAGCCCATGTATGAAATTGTGATGTTTTTTGGTGTTTTTTTTTTTGCTTCTGAAAGAAAAATCTTGCTCTATATTATTAAAATAAATATATGCAATAATGATTGTTTTTCTATGATTATCAATAAAGTATTACCGTTTCTTCGTATAAACTATCTAAATTATATTTAATTCTAAAACCAGAAATGACTTCGAGAAAAGGCAAAACATATCATGATTAATAGTGAACTTGTTAGATGCTTATCACAAAACGAAATCAGCTTGGAAAAATAGCGAAAACATAAACAAATTGGTAGGTAGTCATCAGAATACTTAACAATGGTTAAACTGTATGGCCTACGGAAACCAACAAAACATATAAAACCGATAAAAAGCTTTATATGAAAAAAGGTTATAGCTTTTTGGAATATAATGAGCCCTATTTTCTGGAAGAATTTCTATATTTCTTAATAAATAAAAACATACCTTCTTAGCATAGGACATGTCGTCTGCTTTTGGATTCTTTGCTCCGCCCATATTTAATATAAGACGCTGATTTAACCAAGTATTTTCTGTAATAATACCTTAAATCTGTAATTAACAACAACTTACTACTTGTTTTGTAGAAAAACAAATTGATTTTGATGTCAGTTTGAGTGTTGTCTTATTTTATATGTGTGGATTTCTAGTCGTTAAAGCAAGTGTCATTGCAGAAAAGTGTGTTGTTAATTACTCAAGGATGTCCGTTATTAAGAATAAAAGACACTTTACTCAATTAGTTAAAACGTTTTGTAAGTGGATAATTGTTTTTGATACACGTGTCAAACTTTACTTAGAGTGTACTCAATAAATGACGGTCATTAATTTCTCACTTTTTGCAACAATTAAGCAATTAACTGGATGAGAATGCGTGTCTTTAATTAATTTTCATATTTGTTGGTTTAGCTGTATGCAAATTATGACTTTTACATTTATAATACTCTACTACTAAATGTTACTTCTTTTTGATATTTAGGCGTATATTTTTTCAAAAGTGCAAATTTGAATAGAACGGAGAAATGTATTGCAGAACATGCATCTAAATCTTTACATAAACTATTTTCAATTTTTGATAAGTATGAATTTTCTACTAGTGAAAAAGTAAACTGTTTGATTCGTTAGTTGATACTGTACTAACCTATTGTTCAGAAGTCTGGGGAATGAATACAGGGACAGATATAGAACTTATTCATACAAAATTTGGTCGAAAACTTTTATATGTTAATAAAATCAACTAATACTACTGGTCTTTATGGTGACTTATGGAGGGTTCCTATGATTATTTGTAGAAAATTAAATATGATAAGATATTTAATCCATTTACTGAAATCAGATAATTATTTGCAAAATCAAATTTATATCATGCTTAAGAACGATGCCAACAATAATATAACATACAATAATTCAAACTGGGCTTTTAAGATAAAAACACTGTTAAACTATCTAGGACTTTCAAATATATGGATAAATCATGATAATGGTAGTTTTACATTTTTAGAAAATAAACAACGGATATTAGATATTTATTACCAAACTTGGTATGCGAACATAAACAATTCAAAATGTTTACTTATTACTTACTACAGGTTTAAACAATCTTTTAATTTAGAAACATATTTAAAGTCAATAAGTGAGAGGAAATTTCGGATTGCCTAAAGTAGATTTAGATTATCTTCGCATAATTTAGAAATAGAAAGAGGTAGATATCTTAATTAGAACGAACTAATAGAATATGTAAATTTTGCAACCAAGGTAATATAATTGAAGATGAGTATCATTTTCTTCTTGTCTGCCCAATAAATCGAAAAATAAGGAAAAAAAATAAAACCATATTTTTGTAGGTGGCCAACTTTTAATAAATTCGATAGACTCTTGTCCACAGATGATGAAAAGTAACTGTTAAACTTATCAAAAAAAAAAAATATTCTTTTCAAATAAATTAAGGAATAGTTTAGAAATTTGATAGTAATCATATTTGTATGACGATTTGAATTTACTTATGTCAAAATAGATTATTTATTGTGTAAGCTTCTCTATGCAGAACATATTAGATGGCTAATGATATCTCGTGTCATTTTTTCACCTTATGACAATAGTATAATGTGGCTGAAAGCATTGTAATGCTTAATTGATAAATAAACGTTGTTATTGCATCGGAAATCGTCTTTAAAAAAAGAAAAGAAAAAAAAAACAGAATTGGCGAAGGGGCTTTATCAACTTATGTCTAAAAGATGAAATACATTTTACTATTAGTTATTTATCTAAGTCTCATTCATGTACATACACAAGTTAAAATTCATAAGCATACTATATGTATTTAAGTGTAACCTTTTGTCAAGGTTTATTAAACAAATCTTCTTGAGCATAAAAAGATCTGTACGTACATATAACCTCCTTAAGCTGGATGCTGTTTCTATGGACAACTTGTTATTTCTTGTTTTAATTTATATATCATATGTTAAGGAACGATACCAGGTGGTGTCATCAAATCAATCATTTCAAAATCACTATTACCAAAATGAAGAAGAAGATGAAGAAGAAGTTAGAAAAAGAAGAAGAAGAAGATATTCATTAAATTTCAGACATGAAAATTTTATCATTTTAAAATCGTTTTCACACAATAACAACAACAACAACAACAATAATAATAATAAATAATCAATCAAGCTTGCACCATTATAAGTATGGCAATACTCCGAAATCAGGTTTCCAATTATAAGGGAGGGAACTTCGCACATTTCTATTAATCTAGTACCATATGAGTTACTTCCCTTGACCATTTAAAATCTTGGCAAGGGTGTATCTATACAACAATACTAAATTGTAATCATATAAATTATTATCATAGACGACATAATTTCTAACTTTGAACCATAGGATATTATATCAGCTTTTTACAACGCCTTTAATTGAGACTTTGGGGTCAATAAAGATTAACACAGGACCAGTATTTTAAATGGCCAGGACCATTACGTCAGAGGCATTGCCAATTCTAAAAGGAAATACAACGTTTACGAAGTAGGGGCAATACGATATGTTTCTTTTTTTAGAATCACAATCTTAAAGCAAATATTTTGATAATAAATACAAAGTAACTTATCCTATAAATTGTCGATTCTGATGATTTATTACTATCATTTTGTGATGCAAAGTGATCACCGTGATCAAAAAAGTGTACAATTACTAAAGTATATTTATTATGATATAGTCATTTATTTATAAGTTGAATTCGCATTCCTCTTATCAGTTTATTTGTCAATAAGGAATTTTAATTTCAAAATTATTAATATTGTATTTTGAATTAAGATATTTGTTGTTTTTTTCGATTCAGATTGACTTTGTAATTTCGGTCTTACAATATGCAGCCAAATAATAAATGTCTAGGTGGGAAGACAAGTGTAATTTTTGCATTGAATACATACATGTTATGTTTGATTTTTTTTACCCTCGCCTCTGGACTTTACCATATGAGCTACCTTGGTGCTTTCAATGCTTTTGGACACTTGTCATAAACGAATTTTATCCGTGACGGTGAACAGAAATGGTACGCAATCATCGAGTACAGAATTTAATGGCTACTGTAGCTTCCAAATACAGAAAATTTATATTGACCGGTGATGTTGTACCAATCAAAAGAAGTAAAAGCGATTGAATATTGATATTGGGTGTAGGGTAACACATGTGTACAATATTATATTTTCTTGTAATGAACCGCTTAGATCACTGTACTGCCACTGTATAAGACGTGTCACAAGCC